>NW_016913149.1:169992-173582 GCF_001483705.2 Eufriesea mexicana | reverse complement strand
TTATATTATATACTACAATTATTTTTTCAATATTATCGAGATTCTTTTTTTTTTTTAATTTATTGGTGAATTTGACTGATCGTGGTGGGGTTAAAAATTAGGTCAAAAATTAAATGACAGCAATTATTGTAAGAAATATTTTGAAAATTTTGTAGCTGATCTGAGAGAAATTATACTCTTTCTTTTGGATGATAGTTGGTGATTTTTCGTATGTCGAATGCTATGAGAGATTTCCTATGAGACATCATGCTGTCTGGATATTAGAATACAATTTTTATTATATATAGTGATTACTCGATTATTGTAAATGTGGAATTATTTATAGTGAAATTAACGTTGTTCATTGTTAAAATAGGTATTGTTTTGATTAAAATTTTTAGTCATTGAGTTGTTGAATTTTTAGGTTAGGACGTTGTCTATGATATTACCACTGGCAAAAGTTTTTGGCCATTTTTAGGAATTCTTATTCTTTCGTTAGTTTCTTTCTGATAATAAATGAGAGTTTCAATTGTTTCTTTATTTTGCTTTTATTAAGTATCAAGCTGATTTAACCTAATACTCTTTTATGCTTATATTATAGCACTTTGCATCTAAAATGTTGCAGTAATTAATTATAATTAATTGTAATTAATTAAAATAATTAATAGTAATTAATAGTAATTTTAGGTAATTTCGCATTATCGTGACTGACCAAAAAATTGTTGTCAGGGATAGTAGTTGTATATGTTGTTCAAAATTTTGTTGTTGACCATAATAATCTTATCCTAATTATTCTGAATTTAAATAATAGCCTTTAGTTCGCTTATGGGCACTGATAAGTCAACCTCTCAATGACTCTGTGGGTCATTTCATCATGACTTTATGCATCACTATGCCAAATATCGTCGAATCAGAAGGTCTCAAATTTAAACAAAGGATAAATGTAAAATGTTGTATCAAACATTAAAATTGCAGCATCATGCCATGAGCCGTGCTCAGTATTTCGTATGACATTTGCGATTTAGAAGTGGCCGAATGTCCTTGGAAGACGACGCATTAGCATAACTCTCGAAAGTGTCAACAAAATTGCGAATTTGTCAGTAATTTGTCAATGACCAGTTGTGCAAACTTTTATTCGAACGTTCTGGGATGACTGTGTAAGGATGTTGGTTTCTTAAAGGAAAAAAACTGGAATTGCAACACTGCTGTGAACGCAACATCTTTAATTTTTTAAGAGGATCATCTCGTTTCTTCCCTACTCGTTAGATTCAGACCCCTGTCACATTTTTCAAAAATGTGATCTTTAAAAATGAGATTGGAACGTAAGGGTGACTCGAAACTGGTTCTAACTTAGTTAATTGGAAACTGAAAATGGTAAATTGAAAATTGGAAATGGTAAATGGTAAATTGGAAGTGGTAAAGTGCAAATGGTAAATTGGATATAATAAATTATAAATTGGAAATTGAAAATGATAAATTGGAAAATGATAAATTGGAAATTGGAAATTGAAAATTGGAAATTGGAAATTGGAAATTGGAAATTGGACATGATAAATTCTAAATGGTAAATTAGAAATTGGAAACTGGAAGTGGTAAATTGGAAATTGAAAACTGGAAGTGGTAAATTGGAAATTGGAAACTGGAAGTGGTAAATTGGAAATTGGAAACTGGAAGTGGTAAATTGGAATTTGGAAATGGTAAATTTGAAATTGAAAATGGTAAATTGGAAATTGAAAATGGTAAATTGGAAATTGAAAATGGTAAATTGGAAATTGAAAATGGTAAATTGGAAAATGAAAATGGTAAATTGGAAATTGGAAATTGGAAATGGTAAATTGGAAATTGGAAATTGAAAATTCACTATTAGAACCAGAATTATGGACCAATGTAGAAGACTGTTTCGTATGTACATGTATTTGATCACTGGTTCCTCACTTATCCACGATACAAACACAAGATTAACAGTCATACTCCAACATTAACAATAACACTATTATATTAACACCAGAATTATCGATCTTTAACACAAGAACTTCCAAAGACATCAAAATGACTTATTTGGAATACTTAATTCCGCAATTTCTGAAAAAGTATAGCACTTTTTGACGAAATTAATATTAATCTTTATTTAGATACAAACATAATTATTTATAGATACTTATTTTCGTCGTACCACTATCATTATCTTTATCACATAATACATTTAGTCACTTACTATAAATTCGTAATTCTAATATCAATAGGGTACCCAAACACAGCAACCCTAGATAATAGTAATTTCAATAGTACGACGAAGATAAATAAATATATTAAATATACAGTTCCATCTCCATATGAAAATTTAATTTTATTCGATTTAAAATCAGATATATATTTCGAGTAATTTCAAAGAGGAAAATTCCGTAACCATTCTGTCTAGTTTGACAAGTGTCATTGTCATCCTATCAATCTTTCACGTTCCACGCTTTCCTCCGATAATTAAACAATCCAGGATAAATAAATATATTAATTACAGTTCCATCTCCATATCAAAATCCAATTTAATTCGTTTTAAAATCAGATATATATTTCGAGTAATTTCAAAGAGGAAAATTCCGTAACCATTCTGTCTAGTTTGACAAGTGTGATTGTCATCCTATCAATCTTTCACGTTCCACGCTTTCCTCCGATAATTAAACAACCCAGAATAAATAAATATATTAATTACAGTTCCATCTCCATATGAAAATTTAATTTAATTCGATTGAAAATCAAATATATATTTCGAGTAATTTCAAAGAGGAAAATTCCGTAACCATTCTATCTAGTTTGAGAACTGTCATTGTCATCCTGTCAATTTTTCACGTTCCACGCTTTCCTCCGATAATTAAACAATCCAGAATAAATAAACATATTAATTAGAGTTCCATCTCCGTATCAAAATTTAATTTAATTCGATTGAAAATCAAATATATATTTCGAGTAATTTCAAAGAGGAAAATTCCGTAACCATTCTATCTAGTTTGAGAACTGTCATTGTCATCCTGTCAATTTTTCACGTTCCACGCTTTCCTCCGATAATTAAACAATCCAGGATAAATAAATATATTAATTACAGTTCCATCTCCGTATCAAAATCCAATTTAATTCGATTTAAAATTAAATATATATTT
Organism: Eufriesea mexicana; assembly: GCF_001483705.2. NCBI lineage: Eukaryota > Metazoa > Arthropoda > Insecta > Hymenoptera > Apidae > Eufriesea > Eufriesea mexicana. The sequence continues at coordinate 170,451 of NW_016913149.1, read as the reverse complement.
TGAGTAATTTCAAAGAGGAAAATTCCAATCCGAAATCATTCTGACTATTTTAACAAGTGTCATTGTCACCCTGTCAGTCTTCCACGTTCCACGCTTTCCTCCGATAATTAAACAATCTCGGATAATCCAGGTAGCCACGTTACACCGTCCACCCTGTATATCGAGATTTTCCCCATCGAACAACACGGTGAAACACACCGGACGTTGGCCGTGAAAGTGTGAATCCCCTCACGTGCCCGTCCTTTCTTTGAATATTCATTACGCGGTAAGGTTCGGACGCTGTCGATTAGTTCAATTATTCGTGTACGATCGCGGAGGAAAGGGACACGAGCGGCTTTTCCACGTCGTAAAGTAGTTTCTTCGTTTCGTTTCACCATTATCCGTGTGGATGGTAGATAAATTTCGTATTCAAACGACCGGGTAGATTCACGGTCCGGTGTACAAATTGAATGCTCTTCC
>NW_016913149.1:160853-169414 GCF_001483705.2 Eufriesea mexicana | reverse complement strand
CTGCTGGCGGATAAAAGGAGGCGCCGAACGGTCGTGGCGCCTTGTCCAGGTAATCCCCCATATACCTGACTTTTCCCGCGTTTCCGTCTTTATATTCTCGTTACGCCTATGACGTACGATGATCATCGTATATAACTGCACAATCGTAACGAGATCGTTATCTCTTCCCTGTTTTTGGACACCCCTGTCCATAAATCGCTTGGAAACCTAAAAATCCATCCAAAACAAAATTCGTCTACGCGCGAGTACGCCATTGTAGATTAATTTTTAACCCTTTGCACTCGACGATCTTTTCGTTACAGAAAAATAGCAATTCCAAGACTTTCTGTCGTAAAGTCGAGGATATTTTTCAAATGGTAAATAAGAAATCGCATGCGAATTAAGACGTAGAATTATTTTACTTTGACATTGCACGCATCGTTAGGTAATTTTAAATTTCATATATTAATTAACATCATTGTTTAGAATCTAATTAAATGGTGACTGAGAGTCGCCTCTCGAGTGCAAAGGGTTAATACCGAACGTGTACTAGTCTCCAAATGGTAATTTACGAATTTTTCATTGAAAATATCGCCTGTAATAATATAGCCTTGTCACTCTGGTCACTTGTCTTTGCGATTTTTCTTTTAGCATATTTCATAGTAGGTGTGATATAGTGTTGCATGTGACTATTCTGAACGTGTACTAGTCTCCAAATGGTAATTTACGAATTTTTCATTGAAAATATCGCCTGTAATAATATAGCGTTGTCACTTTGGTCACTCGTCTTTGCGATTTTTCTTTTAGTATATTTCATAGTAGGTGTGATATAGTGTTGCATGTGACTATTCTTAACGTGTACTAGTCTCCAAATGGTAGTTTACGAATTTTTCATTGAAAATATCGCCTATAAAAATATAGCGTTGTCACTTTGGTCACTCGTCTTTGCGATTTTTCTTTTAGCATATTTCATAGTAGGTGTGCTATAGTGTTGCATGTGAAATAATTGAAAAATAATTCGACTATATACTGCTATTTAGAATTTATTCGTTGCATACAGGTGTTTACCTACGTATTTGTCAGGAAAAATTAATGAAAGTAGATTATATATGTATATAAAGTATGCAAAGAAATTATGCAATTAAAAATTGGCGTAACAAGGTAATAAGAAGTAGGAATATTCAGAATTTAAAAACAGACGATATTTCTTACGACCAGAAAAATATTCGGAAGCAATCTTTCATTGCTCGTGACAGCCTTAAGAATTTCCATTGAACTCACTAGCGCCGCCACGGCGCGTATCTCCTCGGGATTAATACCTCGGGATTATTCTTCGATTTTTCCTATGTAATCTCGGTTTCTTTTCGATATATCGTTTCGACTGGTATATCTGGCTGATCGAATGGGATGTAAAGATTCGAACACTTTTGTAGTATCCACAATGGTGGTTCGACGATGGAGAAATTTATCGTGGAGGGATATTTATGTACAGGAATGGTGGACACCGTTGGAGAAAAGGAGGGTCAGAATTATTTCGGGGCTAGTTAAGGGGATCCGAGGGACAAATATTTTCTTTTCGTCGGGTAAACGCGACAAATCGTTGCTTTGGAAGCGTGAACGCATGCGCGGGATCGTTCACACGGTGCATGGGTGCGTGTGTCTGGAAATCGGAGAATTTTCGTGAAATATCGTGACCCGTAAATTATCGGGGCCTGATCCCTGTATTGTGGCGGGGAACGCTTGTTTGCGGTAGGTTCAGCCCCGTCGGTGTGTTCCTTGCTTGTTTCGAGGAAAAGAGAGGCATGTGGTCGACATACACAGTTTTTCTTTCAGCGATACTGCCGATCCACGTGTCGTCGAGTTGTCGGATTTCTATCGATTCCGACGTGGAATTTCCGTGGAATCGCGTGGGATAATGTCGCTTGCGTCGCAGAGGTTTGTAGCCTTTCAGGATTTTTCAGGGATTTTAGGGGATCACGCGTGTGTGGGCAAACTTGGAGGGTTAGGCACGATCTTCCAAGTCTTTTCTGTTTACACGTAAATGCGATGTTTTGGTACCAGAAATGTGAATCGAATTAAAATAACGTAGTCCTGATATTTTATTTTCATTATTTTTATTTTATTTTATTTTATTTTATTTTTATTTATTGGAACATCCGGCTGTCGTATATTTGACAAAATTAATATTGGCTTTTATTTAGGGTCGATGTAATACTGGAATTATCGATGGAATTAAAGTAATTCAATTATGATACTTCATTTTTGTTATTTTCACGTTAATACGATGTTTTGGTACCAGAAGCATGAATCGAATTAAATAAAATGAAATAATACAGGCCTGGTATTTTATTTTCGTTATTTTCATTTTATTTTATTTTATTTTATTTTATTTTGATTTATTGGAACATCCGACTGTCGTATATTTGACAAAATTAATATTGGCTTTTATTTAGAGAAGATGTAATACTGGAATTATCGATGGAATTAAGATAACTCAATCATCATACTTCATTTTTGATATTTTAATTTATTTTGAAGTATCCAACTATTATATATTTGGCAGAATAGTCGTGATGTTTTAGTTTCGTTTATTTTTTAATATTATTATCACATTTGACAAAATTAACGTTGCTTTTTATTTAGAAGAGATGTCATATTAGAATTATCAATCGAGTTATGGTATTTTATTTTTATTTTTATTCTCAGTTAGTGCTGCTATTTCATTTTTATTTTTATTTTTACTTTTATTTTTGTTTTTATTTTTAGTTAGTTCTGGTATTTCATTTTTATTTTTATTTTTACTTTTATTTTCAGTTAGTTCTGTTATTTTATTTTTATTTTTATTTTTATTCTTATCTTCAGGTATGTGGAAACATGTGCACTGAATATGCAGCTGCTTTTGCCAAACTTAATATTAATTTTTACTCAATTTTGTAGATTTCACCACTTCGCTTATTACCATTTGTATACAGTACACTTATGCGTACGTGAAAGATCGGTAATTCTAGTATTAAGGCAAACTTGTTCCTTTCAGAAGGATGTTCGCGCGAGTACGTAATAGTTGCATTACTTTTATCAAGAAATATTTGAAAGTAATGACACGAGAGTGAGTTTTATAAAACATGTTCCCCGAGCTAATATCTTGCAAGATCGAATGTTAATCCTGCATCGTTTAACACTAAAAGCATCGACCCATAATATGCACCTAAATATCCCATGTATAGATAATCATAATGCTCAAAGTGGCCCGATGGAAATAAATATTTCCCCATAATCGTATTTCTATGTAAATAAATGTCAATGATCATTTTGCCAAAAGCAGCTGCATATTTCCTGTAAGTGCAAAAATAAAATATTTAAAACCTGTCATTTTGACCGGTTTGGTAGTTGTAGTGTTAGCCAATGCAAATAATATCAACTGGTTTTTAAAATATACAAATATTTTTCTGCAAATTGCACGGTACACGAAAACACAAGAAAAATTCACTATTTTTCAAATCTCTGCTAAATCGATTCGATATCTGGTCCAGTGACTCGAGGAAAAAATCAGTGAAATATTTTAAGTACAATTCTGCGTATCTGTAATGTAATTAGCAACAAGTCGCAAAGTGCTGTTACTTCGTCGCTTTCCCAATATAAAATTTACTATCGTGATAAAATTATTATCCCAGCTTAAGTTCGAGTCCATCGTACTTTGGAAGAACGATGATGTCCTAGAATTAACTTCAGTCAGATTTGTTATCTCACTAGCAATTTAGATAAATAGAATTTTATTATTTTCCTCTCGATATTATTGCTACATAGTCGTACACATTTTAGCCTATCTCCTATGCAACGATTAGGTACAAATGTACAGGTAACTCTCACTGCATAGTCACTTCGAGGAACCTAACCTAACAGCATCTCGAATATTAACGAGAATATTACCCAACTCCAAGTCTAAGTCACTGATGGCTAATCTGACATATATTGTTTACTGACAGTAAGCAAAATGAAATAAATTTTCCTTTTTTATTTTCTCTTTATTATTCGTGTCCATTTAACCCTTTGCACTCGTATGTCGCCATATAGTCGTCATCCTATATTTCATTATTATACCTATATTAAATTCGTGTATTTTTCTAAATTATTTACATTGAATGAAAATTCACAGTCAGTGCATTTTGAATGTAACAGCTAATTAGAATATACCTTGAAATAAAAAGTGCCCCGTTGAACGATTAAAAATTTGTATTAGAACATCGAAAACATGGAACAAATCTTGCATCTAGCGGTGCATCTCATGTGGCGTCTTGAGGGAAACATGTGATTTCGGCGTGGCAGTCAAAGAGTTAATCAGCAGTGATTATAGAAACACGCTGTGTCTTCTTTCCTCGAATCTGAGTGGCCTAAACGATCGTTTAAATTTTCAGTGAAAATTCCGTGTTGCATTCCAAGCAAGTCTATTTTCGTGACAAATTGACATGCCAACTTTGAGTGTACCAACGCGACCGAATACGTACTCCGGATCTTTTAACACTGTAACTCCAAACTGACTACTAGGGGAAGAGATAATCCGAGATTTGTGATGATGGGCAATATTTCTATCCGAATTAGAAAATAAGTGGGGGTTGTCTATAGATCGAAGTTGGTTCCCATGACGTCCTGAGGGAACACGTGATTTCGGCGTGACAGTCGAAGGGTTAAACGTATCTCCCTTTTTAATAGCGCAAAATTATATTATATTTCTAGATGCGATAACCCGAGTTGACACTTTACCAATTGATAGTTCATTAATTGGCTTTTTATCACCGATGCTTACCCTTAGGAAGGGTTAATACCCTTTGCACTCGGGGATTTTTCGGCACAGAAAGATAGTAATTCGAAGACTTTTTGTCATAAGGTCGACGATATTTTTAAAACATGAATAACAGCTTCCTCGATATTAACTCCAGGTTCATTCTTTACCGTTTAATTCCACCTGGCTTTTGCTTCTTAATTGATCTGTTAACCCCTCGCACTGCTTCGTTAGAGAAAAATAGGAATTCCAGGATTTTCTACTATAAACTCGACGATATTTCTAAAATATAAATAAGAAATCGGGTACAAATTACGTGGAATTAATTTATTTTAATAGCTTCATGCATTGTTACGTTATTTTTAAATTTATATCTTAACACTTTGCACTCGGCGATTTTTTCGTTACAGAAAAATAGAAATTCGAAGACTCTCTGGCATAAAGTGGACGATATTTTTCAAACGGTAAATAAGAAATCGTATGCGATTTAAGACGTAGAATTATTTTACTTCGATATTCCACGCATCGTTGGGTAATTGCAAATTTGATATATTAATTAATTGGGAGTCGCGTCTCGAGTGCAGAGGTTGCACGTATTAGCCAAATCACGTACATTTTCGTAACACGATCCACTTTACCAATTTCGTACCATGGACTATCTCGGAGATAAAATGGCGAAGTATGGACCAATCGCAGCGAAAGAAATTGTTGGAACCTGGATTTCAATATACAACACGGATTCGAACAACAAGGCTATGTTGGAAAAATACAAGTCGGCTGAGAGGAAGAAACAAAACTGCCACTGAAACTGCAACTGACTGAGCTGACTACTGAATTGAAAACTGTACTGAAACTGAGAGGGTTAATCGATTGCTATAGCGATGAACAGTCATTATCATTATATGAACAGTAATTTATTATTTAATATTAAGGAACATTGCTCAGTTGCGTCAGTTGCGTCCCACATTTTTATATAATAAGAGTTTTATCTAGATGGCGCCAGGGAAAACTGCGACTGAGCAGCCAATCCGATGTGCATATGCTGTTGAATCGCTAGTAAAATGTTAATAGCGCAAAATTATATTATATTTCTAGATGGGACAATGAGAGTTAAGCTAGGTTTTCAATAATCTCAAAAGATTCGCCATCACAGGTGAAAGTCTAAGATTATACCGTGAAACAAATATGACATCAAGAAATAGACCATAATCAGATTACTATTATCTAACAACCAGTTGTTACTTGGTCTTACTCGGAGAAACCTCGATACCAAGAATATTACTCTAGAATTCAAAGTCTAAGCCGAGCAAAGTTAAAACTTCAAACTCTTCCTCTATTTCAACCAGTTCTCTTCAGGAAGTCTTCCACTGGCAAGCACAAGCGCGCGTTAATCTCTAGATTACCCGAGGACGAGAGATGATCCTAGATGAACCCAGAGGATCACGAGCCTGCGTGATCGGTATGTCGCTCGAGTTCCAGCAGGTAAAATCCGACGAGTCACGCAGCTTAATCCGTGCGAGCAATCACTCTGGACTGCTCGGATGACAAATTGTGGAGCGGTAACGAGTGGTCGGATCGAACGTCACGGAGAAAAATGCCCACGAACTTTCACGCGGCGCGGTTAATCCGATTCACCGATTGGCAGCGGCCATTTTTATTCGTATAAATGGAAATCGAACGCCCGGGCGCGCTGTCGATCCGTATATCCAGATTAGGCGAACGTAATTCCCAGCTGACGACAGTAATGCCTGTCGGTGATTCCTGTAAACTGCTTTGTCGCGCGCCATCTGCACGCGAATAATCTTTCGCTCCTTCTTGCCTCCATCTTCCCGCCATTTTAATCCTTCGTCGATTCTGATCGATTTGACGTAAATTATGGAGCCCTCGTCGTTCGTGTTCTCGATTTGCCTGATGTGTGTAAGATAAGTCAGTGAAATATCTCGTTATCTATTGTATTTGTATATTTTCTTTTGGTTAAAGAATGGATTATGTAATAATGGATCTATGGATTTTTTGGATTATTTGTAGATCGCTGTTAGGCGAATGCAATTTTTCTTTTTGCTTTATGGGGTATTACTATGTTGAATTTATGGAAGGTTAATTATACTGATTTATTGTTTTATGAAAATAATAATGTTTTTATATATTTTTTTAACGAAGAATGAATTTTTTCTATGTTTCTATGGATTTTTCGGATTATTTGTTGGTGAATGCAATTTTTCTTGGGTTATGGGTTGATTGCACTGATTTGTTGTTTTATGGAAATAATAATAGCATGTGCAGTTGGTGTGTTTCTTTTGTGGAGATGTGATGTATGTTAGGCTGGTTCATTAGGTCGTTGATTTGCTCTTTTGTCTGATGTGTATGAGATAAGTCAATGAAATATCTCCTTATCTATTATATAATTATAAATTGTATAATTTTTAATTGTATAAATTTATATATATATTTTTTTATTGAATAATGGATTTTTTTTGTTTCTATGGATTTCTTGGATTATTTGTAGATCGCTGTTAGACGAATGAAATTTTTCTTTTTGCTTTATGGGGCATCACCGCGTTGAATTTATGGATTAATTATAGGTTAATTGTAGTGATTTGTTGTTTTATGGAAATAATAATTAATAATAATTGGTGCGTTTCTTTTGTGGAGATGTGATGTATGTCAGCTGGTTCATTAGGTCGTTCCTCGAGATTTCTGGAATAAAGCAAGTGAATCACATTTCACCATGATCGTTTAATCTAGCTTGAGTGTAGAATTAGAGCAAGGCTTAATTGCAAATATGGTGGCAAAACATGGTTGGTTCAAGTGAATCATACGTATGACCCAAATACGAAGGAACTTATAGACTGACCTGATAAAGGAGATTATATTAGCAGGAAAAGTGTAGGTTGAATTTTTAGTAGCTACGAATTGACAATTACATTAAACCATTTGCACTCTAAATGACACTACTGCGAAATTAAAAATCTCCATTGGTCTATCCTCTTTCATTTGCATATATTATTAAATATCATATGTACTTTTAATATATAACGATACGACCATTACACACGCGATAGCATGAAATACAGTCTTTCATAAACTTCGCATAATTCGATAAACCGTTGTCCGGCGATATATCACGACGTTGCGCAAGTTAACCTCACCAGGCCCAATAAAATACCTCCCCCCCCCACCCCTCCTCCCCTAGAATTACGTATTCCACCAACGATCCTAAGACCCTTGTTTATCCAAAGCAAAATCTTCTTGAAACTGTACGTAACATACTTTATACGACGTGAAATCGGCAGCCAAGCCTCGGAGAACCTCTTAATACGATTACGTGTGCCCGAGAAATTCAGCAAACGGGGTACAGCCTCGTGGACGGATGATAATTAACGAACCCGTAAAGACGGATCTCGATTACGCTTAGCCCGATTTCCGGCAGGAATTACAGAAAGGCCTCAAGCAGCCCGAGGACGCGTCCAGGCAACCAAGACGAGGGAAAACGCGACGTTTACGATTGATAAATACAGATTACGGACCGGTGGATTTCGTCGAGAGCGTACCAAGAATCGCACGAGTCAATAATAAGCGCGTGCAGCTACCTCCCGAATGGTGCTCCTTTGCATACGCTCCGCGATCTTCGTTTATTTCTTAATAACACGCCGCGAAGCATACGGATAGCCGCGCATGCGCACGATCGCGGTGGATTGTTGCAAACCGGGCACGAAAAATCGGCATGAAACGGCCCGCTCGAACTCCCGATCCGGATCGTGCTCTCATCGGAACAAATAGAGCAACGAGAAGCTTTTCTGCCATT
>NW_016913149.1:140600-160563 GCF_001483705.2 Eufriesea mexicana | reverse complement strand
CCCCCCCCCCCCTTCCGCACTGAACGACGTTCACAGGCGGTTGCCGATCGATCAATCGATCGTAAATCGTCGGGTCGCGATCGTTACTCGTCGAAGTACCGAGTTTTATCGCGAGCTCCACACCCTCCACTCAGAGATACGAAGACCTGGATGGATAATAATATCAGGAATCCGGGGTACCTGGAAAACGTGCCATTTTCCCGCACTCCGATTCGATAACGCGGTTGGAGTAATTTATTATATATAAAGAACATCGTCGGCCGGCAAATGCCCGGGTAATTCGGGTTAATCGGTGGCAATATGGCTGCGGGCCGCCATTTTAACGAGACTGTAAGCGCGCGAAAAGCGAGCTACCATCGCGTGCAGCAAAGAATCGAGGGTCTACCCCTCGCGGTCGTAGATCATAGGGAAAATTGGCCGGGTAATTCGCGGCTAGTAGCCCCGCAGGGTTATTCTAAACTTCGCCACGGGATAAGAATGACAGAGACAGAGAACCCGACGATGACCGTATCGACTGTCGCTGGAAAAATGCAACAGTTCTGGTATATAAGCGGCGAACGACGGACGCACATTTACGACCGGCATAATTCTTATTAAATTACGCTTCGTTACGGATGTGGCCCCGTTCGACGTGACTACATTCCTGGCCGCAGCGCGACAATGCTCCCGATAGCGAGATATTATATACTTTCCGTCGTGCACGCGTTTCTCTCGCACGGCCGGCGAACAGTCGATCGAACTCGTAAAACGAAAATAGCGAATCGTGCCGTGTCCAATCGGGACACGTCGAGATATCGAATCTCGATCGACACTCGTTTCGTGTTCCGGGAACTCGAGGCCCCGTCAGGGGGTCTTCGGACGCGGGACGGGACCGACACGTAGCCGAAATCGAAATCAATGTCCGAATCGAAGCCCCCGAGTCGAAAGCGGCAGACCGACGGTGAGATCGACGGCGAAGCGTGCGCGGTATTGATCAATTTCGCGCGCCGAGTGCTGGCGTGTGCGCGCGCACCTGCGCGGACACATGCGCAGACACATGCGCGGACGTACATGCGCAGATGTATAGAGGCACGCGCGGTCGGCCAGAGAGCACCTTCTCCGAGCGAACCACGTCGGATTGGCTCGTACCGGTTGATCGATTAAAAAGGAGCAGAGCGAAAATGTACACGGCCGGCCAATGCGTCGCCGTACAGACGTAAAATGTAAACGGGATAGGGCGGCGACGCGCGTTTCCTTGCCGTGGAATTTTGCTAACCTGTCGCGCAAACACGCGGCGGACCCGAGGAACGGCTATTGACTAGGCTGACCATTTTAATGGCGCTAGAAATACCGCGCGAAACGGTCACACTTGAATACGTCTTGCTACGTTGTTCCGTCCGTAATTTAAGATGACGATAGAAATTACAGTTGCTCCGTGCTCCTATCCTTTTTTAATAACACGCAACGCTTCACTGGCCTCCGCGATTCATATACTTCTGGTAAAGATTCACGAATCACAGGATGACGCCGATATTTATTAATCCTGCGCAGATACATTCCTTCGTTATTTTATTAACCATTTCTTCCTTATTTTATTAACCATTTTTACCAAACATTAGGTAATATATTCTTATTATTCGTATTATTATTGTTATTATTAATTAATTCTTATTATATTATTATTATTGCTTAACAAATAAATATTTTTCTTTTCTCGTGTTCTTCCACATATTTAATCTTCAATTGCTCTTTAATTTTTCCTATCTCTTACGTTTATTATATTTCCATATTTAAATTCTTCTTTAACCTTCCTTACTTTTCGTGTATATCCTATACTCAAAAATGGTCACACTCGTTAATTTCGAAATAAATAAATAAATCTCTGTGTACGTAACGAATTCCTCGTCTGTGGAAGAGTATGGATCAGTGTGCAGGATTGTTTCAAAGTATGAATACGCGTTTCACACGTGTCTCCAGCAAGTTAGCCTCAGCATCGTGACTCGTGACTGGCTATGGCTACCGAGGACACCGAGGATGGGAACCGTGTCTAAGACATTGATCGTAAAAGGATGGTACCTTGTTCGAAGCATGTACGCTTTACCAACGACGTTACCCGATGGGATTATCGGGAATGCGTGGATGATGTACTCGGTTAGGGTTCCAGCAGGATGAAATACGACGGGTGATAAAGTTTTAAGGTCGCTGGGTTTATCGTGGATGAGAGTTAGTGGAAGGTTTATATCGACACTGTCCGACTGAAATTGTGTCTCCGGGTTAATAATCGGGGGACATTAGGGTTTTATGTCGGCCTTTATTTCGACGGAGGTCGGACTTAACGCGAGGAAGGCCTGACTAGGATTGTCTCCTTCATCTTACGACGTCGTCAGGGTAGGTTTTGAACATTTTGGATCGATAAATTCGGGATTAACCCTTTGCACTCGAGAAGTAAGCAGTAAGTAAGAAGTAAAATGAATGAAAAATAGATTGCAAAATAAAAATGCCAACCAAACTCTTTGCTAAGCAAAACTGACAAGTTAAATCGTAATACCTTTCCATGAAAATGTTTTCATTTTGATCGAATATGAAAAATTCCAAGTTCATTGGTAGTCTTGTTAAATATAAATACGAGTGCAAAGGGTTAAAAATATTTACAAATATTTGTATGATAGTCAATAGCGTTTGACTTGCGTTTCTTTAAACGGCAAGTACTACGGTTAATTTGGTGAAGTAAAATAAATGAAAAATAAATTGCAAAATAAAAATGCAATTATGAATCAAATTGCCAAATTAACACTTACTAGAAATGTCATGGGAAATAGAGTAACGATACACAACACGAACATATAGCAACAATTAAAAAGAGACTTAAATAATTGTAGATATTTTTCCATTTCCCGAATGTATAAAATATAAATTTATTTTCTAGCGTTTTAACCTTTTGCACTCGAGAGGTGATCTTCAGTCACCATTTCATAAAATTTGGAAGATCGATGTTAATTAATATATCATATTTAACGTAATGTAACAGTGTGCGAGGTATCGTAATCAAGTAATTCTACAATTCTGTTATTATGTAATTCTTTATTTACTGCTCAAAAAATTATCGTCAATTTTTTAGTAGAGAATTTTTGAATTTCTACTCTTCTATAGCCAAAAAATCCGAAGAGTGCAAAATGTTAATAATTGGTCTGCGCTATTTTACATTTATTCGGTTAAGAAACTGAGACTGTCCTCTGCTTTGCTTTTCCTATTCTATTTCCTTCTGCTCCTTGTATAGACACGAGTCAGGCTACCATAGGAATTTTCAGTTGTTAGGCCACGATGTCACTTGGGAACCATTGGAAATAATTCTGTGAAATTGGAAATAAATCTGTAGTTCAAGAACTAGTGAAACTTTAATCGTAAATATCTCAAAAACTATCGAATAGTTGCCTGTATAATGAATATATTCTTGAATTGCAAGACGAAATCTACAAACCTGCAATGTTTCAACTAAATCAGTGACCCGAAGGACTTGCACACTCCTTGTAGGCTACTGTTCTCCGATGTATTGGGTTGGCAAGAAAGTAATTTCGGTTTGCATCAGTAAATAATGTTATGCTTGTTTAGTTATTCTTTTGTCAATGTTGGAATTCTTTTCTTTTCAGATGTGGTAGTCGATACCTTTAGGTTGCTATTTCGTGAAATTCCGTGCAATTTCGTTTATAACTGTCAGTTCACGGTCAGTCTTATCATGGAGTGGAAAAATAAGCATTTTCGACACATTTTACTTTTTTATTTTCATAAAGGCAAGAATGCGGCTGAGGCTCGCAAAGAGATACGAGAAGTTTATGGTGTTGATTGTTTAACAGAACGCACGTGTCAGAATTAGTTTAAAAAATTTCGTTCTGAAGATTTTTCGCTGAAAGATACCCACAACGTTCTGGTCGACCTTCTGAGATTTACGCACTTGGTTAAGCTTTTCGCGGATAAGGACCAGAAATTCTATGAGCGCGGGATCACGAAGTTACCAGAAAGATGGCAAAAGGTCATCGAATAGAATGGAAGATATTTGACCGATTAAAATTTCATTTACTGTATAGAAAAAATTGAGTTTTATTTCACGCTAAAAAACCGAAAGTACTTTCCTGCCAACCCAATAGAATCTCGTTCAGAAGAGATTACTCGTAGCTTCCTCGTAGCTCTTCTTGACAGGAATCTGGTAATAAGTTGTTGCAGAGAGTCTCGATCTCAGTTTTCTTGCACTAGTAAGAAGGGAAAAAGAAGGGAAAAGATAAGGAAACGATTACTAAATGATGTAAATAATGCAAGCAGGAGCACCATACTTAGCCAAGGAAACGAGTGTTTATCTGGAAGCGTTCATTTTCGAGCATAATTACGATTCTCCTTGCCACTCTGTAATCCCAATAATCCTGAGTTCTCGATTACCTGTAATTGCGTAATTCGACGATCACGAGGCTGCCTCGGTGTCTGTCAGCGAAGATTTTCGAACACTTTATGCAATGTTGTCCTTTCCTCGCATTCCAGCCGCGCAAATGAATTATGCAACCGCCAGAATCTCGTGTTTGCTCGGGTAGCGAGAAATCCAAAAGCGGACCTAAGTGTACCGAGACGATTCTCGAGTCACCTCGTTCAACATCGTGCTTCGCATTGCGAATCGTCTAAAACGAGCTTGTCCAATATTTTCCTCGCCCGATCCTTCCTCGAGTGGCACCTAAATTTAGAAATTGGCTCCGTTTAAAGTAACCAGTGTCTGGTCACAGCTTGATTCATAAATATACGTTCGTGTTTCGAGGGTTGAAAATGTACAAGCTTGTCTTACATTTCGATTTGAAAAATTTTTCGTATTTAAAAAATTCTGAATTTGGCGAAGGTGTTTGGTGAAGGTGTGAATCAATGATAGATTGAAATGGTGTAAAATAATTATTTTTGGCGACGAGAAGTGTTTTTGAGGGGTGAACTGGGTAATAGAAGTTTTAACACTTTGTTTGGTCTTTAAATGAGGTCTTTAATTCTTTAAATCTTTAAATTTTTGGGATGATAAATAAGCATAGATTTAAATTAAAAATTGAACATTTGTTTATTTGAAAAAGTTTTTGGTGTACAAACTGTACTCTATAAAAATAGTGGGGGGTAGTTTTGTAGAACTGGTGGGTTAGAAAATGGTCAATTTCCAACTGTGATTACTGTAATATTTTTGATCTAATGCAGAACTCTATATTAACAACGTGAAGTGAAAATTTCGAAATTTTGTTTTAACCCCTCGCATTCCCATTTAATTATAAAAATTTGGGAATTTGACAAGTGTTTAATTTTTCGTTCGCATTAAAATTACAAAAGTTCTCAGGATCTACGTCAACTTTATTTCGTGTTAAAACGTGTTGTTGATAATTTCACGGATATTTTAAAATCATTCGCAATTTACAAGCTACGAAATGCAAAATACTCGTTTACAAATTCTTAATTATTTCCACGCGAAAATTCGCTCCCTGAGGTATAGTCACACACGTTCATGAATCAGCCTATATGGTATACAAGCTAGACTAGTTACTATAGCGCGAAATTTTAAACATTTGCAATTCAAAGGCCACGAAATACCAGACACATATATATATAAAATTTTTAAATTAATCCGATACGAAGATTCACCCCCCGAGATACAGTCACGCATTCCTGAATCATCCTGTATAATACACGTCGACCTAGACTCGTCATTATATCGTGAAATTTTAACAATTCTCATTTGAAAAAGGCTAAAAAATATAGAACATACGTATAAAATTTTTAAATTAATGCGATACGAAGATTCACCCCCCGAGATACAGTGACGCGTTCCTGAACCAGCCTGTACAGTATCTCGCGACCAGATATTCGTAACCAGATTCGAATCGCTGACGAGAGTCGAAATGATGAGTCGAGTGGAAATAAAGTGGTCTCTGGCTTGGTCGTCTCGTTGCTTGATACGATTCACTGGCACGATAAGAGAGTGTCGGCCTGTGAACCAGATATACGGTTTTACGGACAACGTTCCACCGAGTTCAGCCCTCGAGAGGCTGCCCTCTGTTAACTCCGTGGTGCCCGTGGAAAGTACACGAGGGAAAAGAGGGACAAAAAGGATGAGAATAAATAAGGGGATCGTCATCGATTGGTCACGCTGTTTATATCCTTCTGGCAACTTATTACCGCAGCTACGTCGAACTGGTTTGGAAACCGTGCGCCTCCTTAAATGGCGGCCATGTCTTCGAATTACGAAGGGTACGTCGACTCTGCTTAAGAGGGAACAAAGGCAGCGAGTCGACTGTGAGATCAATGATTAAATCTGCCGCTTAATTTCACTTGACAACTCGTTATCATAGTTATATCGTGGCCGTGAAGGAATGGTGTTATGTCGCATGCGACTTCCATACCAACGAGCGGGAAAATTGTCCAGAGGAGCAGAGATCATGGTACCGTTCATTTTTCTGTTTAAATACGTCACTGGCGTATCAGCAAACTACATTTCTAGGATTTTCACATTTTTATAATATTTTATTTCGAATGAAAATTTAACATCCTATTTCCCATATTTTTCAAATTCAATACCCTATTTTCTGTATTTTATTTTCAACCTGTAATTTAATCCTGGGATAAGGGTTATATTGAAAATTGGTGCATTGAAATTTTGATTTGATATTTATTTTATCTTCGAAATTGGCAGATAGAGATAACTCGATTTTTCTTGTATTTTCAAGGGTACCTTTTATTTTTCCATTTAAATACATCACTGTAATATCAGCAAAATGCTTTTCTAGGATTTTCACATTTTTATAATATTTTATTTCGAATATCCTACAATTTAACACCTTATTTCCAATCTTTTTCAAATTCAATACTTTATTTCTTATATTTTATTTTCAACGTGGAATTTAATCCTGGGGTAAGGGTTATATTGAAAATTGGTACATTCGAATTTTGATTTGATATTTATTTTATTTTCGAGGTTGGTTGATAAAGATAACTCGATTTTAGTAATATTCAATTCCGAATATCGTACAATTTAACCCTTTGCACTCGTATGTCACGCTGGGGGCGACAATGCTAATTTACTCTACACTCGCATATCGATTTATAATAATAAAAATAAATGAAATAAATATAACACGTTGAATTCTACTACTGTACATTACTTTAATTTATTTAGCTAAAAATAAATACAAGTTGACACCCAACAACTTTGAACATAAACCAAGTGCAAAGGGTTACCACCTTATTTCCAATATTTTTCAAATTCAATACCCTCTTTTCTGTATTTTATTTTTAATTTAATTCTGGGATAAGGGTTATATTGAAAATTGGTGCATTGAAATTTTGATTTGATATTTATTTTATCTTCGAAATTGGCAGATAGAGATAACTCGATTTTTCTTGTATTTTCAAGGGTACCTTTTATTTTTCCATTTAAATACATCACTGTAATATCAGCAAACTACATTCCTAGGATTTTCACATTTTTACAATATTTTATTTCGAATGTCCTACAATTTAACATCCTATTTCCAATATTTTTCAAATTCAATACCTTTTTTTCTGTATTTTATTTTCAACGTGTAATTTAATCCTGGGGTAAGGGTTATATTGAAAATTGGTACATTCGAATTTTGATTTGTTATTTATTTTATTTTCGAGATTGGTACATAAAGGTAACACGATTTTTCTTGTATTTTCTTAGGTGTGTTTCAAGGGTACCACTTATTTTCCTATTTAAATACATCACTGTCATATCAGCAAACTGCATTTCTAGGATTTTCACATTTTTATAATATTTTATTTCGAATGTCCTACAATTTAACACCTTATTTCCAATATTTTGCAAAATCAGTACTCTATTTTCTATATTTTATTTTCAACGTGTAATTTAATTCTGGAATAAGAGTTATATTGAAAATTGGTACATTCGAATTTTGTTATTTATTGTTATTTATTTTATTTTCAAGATTAGTAGATAGAGATGACTCGATTTTTCTTGTATTTTCAAGGGTACCTTTTATTTTTCCATTTAAATACATCACTGTAATATCAGCAAACTACATTCCTAGGATTTTCACATTTTTACAATATTTTATTTCGAATGTCCTACAATTTAACATCCTATTTCCAATATTTTTTCAAATTCAATACCTTATTTTCTGTATTTTATTTTCAACGTGTAATTTAATCCTGGGGTAAGGGTTATATTGAAAATTGGTACATTCGAATTTTGATTTGTTATTTATTTTATTTTCGAGATTGGTACATAAAGGTAACACGATTTCTCTTGTATTTTCTTAGGTGTGTTTCAAGGGTACCACTTATTTTTCTATTTAAATACGTCACTGTCGTATCAGCAAACTGCATTTCTAGGATTTTCACATTTTTATAATATTTAACTTCGAATATTCTACAATCCTATTTCCAATATTATACAATTCAATACTTTATCTCTTATATTTTATAAGGGTTACACTGATAATTGGTGCATTCGAATTTCGATTTCTTATTTATTTTATTCCCAAGATTGACAGACATAGATAACTCGATTTTTCTTCTACTTCCATGTTTCTGTTTCATCTCGTAGATTCCGGAATAAATAGAAACTGACGTTTCTATTTCTTTCGTTATTTATCACGTTTTCGAAAATCGGGAGTTGCAGATAACGTTGTTCGAATATTTCACATATCGTTTCATTTGACTATTTTTATTATTTATCCCGAGTTTGAAAATCAGTAGATAAAGATAACATTTTTCTCTTCCTTCACTTTTATAATACCTCGCATACTCCGTCGTTTCGATTCCAGCATAACTCGAGACTTATTCGAATTATTTAAATTTTACCTCGGTATTCGAATCATTTTTCCGATCGGTGGATACAGATACGACACAAGGAATACACATAAATTTCGCGTGATTTAATCGAATTGTATCCTCGCCCTCGCGAAAATCTCTTATCTCGCTGCCGGTTAGGGGAAAATCGTGCAGAAACGACTTGTCGAACGATTTAAATTCAATATACGTAATTCGTAATAACGTACGATCGATTTCGTCTAGTACCCGATGAATTTTCTGACAATCCGAGACCCTGTACGCGCGCAAGTTTGCCTGGAATGTCGCTAACTGGGTATGCAAATACCCATGTCCGGTACTTATGCACTGCTATTGGCCGGGCGTGCCATTTAATGGCATCAGAAACTTGAAACCCGGCTCGCGTGCTTCGAATGCACGCGTTTCGTGGATTTCGTGTCTTCGTCGCGAAGGAAATTATTCCTGATCGCTCATTTTCATTCATCGATCCCGTGTCCCGCCTTAACGGCGATTAATTAAACGAATGACAGCTCGTGGTTCGAACCACGCATCCTCTCTTTTGTGGTATTGGTCACATGGATTTTTAGGTATATATGTGTTGGGATGAGTGGAACAAGTATGCATGGGATTGCAATATGCAATGAATTCAGGTTATTATGATAAATGAGTATGCGTGTAATGATTGAGGCGTGTGCGAATTGTGTATGTCAATGTAATGTATGAAGAAGAAAGAAAATAGAGAGTGATTTGGGATACGTTAGTTGCAATTGAGTTATAATAGCGAGAAGTCGTGTCATAGAGTAATTGTGAGAAATTAATTATATTTAAACGTTGTATTTGTTTTATAATCTTTCTAATTAAATAAAGAATTGTTCATGTTGTTATTAAAATTTCATCCACCGCTAACATCTTTTTCGCAAATGCGGCAATTAATTGCACGTTTCATCGGGATGTCAACTCTCTGTGCTTCGTTCCGATGATTGGTATTAGGAACACCGAACGAGCTGGGACTGGTTTGCGATTTTTCGGATTTCGAATTACCGAAAGTGCTTTCGACGAGATTAACGCTGATTTTTCCCGATATAGGGACGTAATTATACACTTAGTAGGGTTATTACGCTTATTTATTTTCGTTCAGTTGATTTGGTTGTCAGTTATAAATGGCAGTTGTTAATAGTCGGTGGTTATTATTCAATTATTTGTTAATTCGCGAGGACTGTATTACAGATACCGATTATTCGTATGCGAACGTTATGCGAATATTCTGTGTGAATATAGTGTATTTTCGATTGCCATATCACGTAGGAAGTCTATATTCCTTGATATAAAACGGAATATGTGTATACTGATTCGGTGTGAGAGTATCAGGTATGTTATATGGCAATGGTAAATAAACTCTTATTCACACTTAATCCAAAAATGGTTATTATTCGATTATTTGTCAATTTAAACAATTATCTGTTTGTTTTAATGGCAAACAAACTCTTATTCATACTTGATTCAAAATGGTTATTATTCAATTATTTGTTCATTAGTGAGTACTATATTATAGATACCGATTATTGGTATGCGAACATTATGCGAATATTCTGTGTGAATATAGTGTGTTTTCGATTGCCATATCACGTAGGAAGTCTATATTCCTTGATATAAAACGGAATATGTGTATACTGATTCGGTGTGAGAGTATCAGGTATGTTATATGGCAATGGTAAATAAACTCTTATTCACACTTAATCCAAAAATGGTTATTATTCGATTATTTGTCAATTTAAACAATTATCTGTTTGTTTTAATGGCAAACAAACTCTTATTCATACTTGATTCAAAATGGTTATTATTCAATTATATATACTTTTTATATATTATATATATATATATATAATTAACAAAGTTATTAACAAAATTATATATATATTTTATATATATTTTTAAATAAAATCGTTTCATTTAAAAATATTGATTTTTTTACATATTTGTAGAGAAAATTAATTGCAAATAGATAGGCAATAATCATTCCTTTTAATGATGCAAATGGGTTAATTTAGGGGACCAGACATTGTTATTCGTGAATATTATATTTACTTAACAATATTATCGTGCAGGGTAAAAATTGTTGCTAAAATATTTCGACGTAATTATGTTCACTGTTTCGCACATACTCGTACACTGTCGATTTTACTTTCAATGAATTCTGAATTGTAACTGACCTATCCTACTACTGTCTCATTTGTTCTCTCTTCTTCCATATACTTCATAAATACACATAATCCATAGCACACTTCATTCGCTACACGCATACTCGATCCACTCATCGATCATTTTTACATCCATATATATATTAAAATATATGTCAACCATTAGCACAAATATATTTCTTCCAGAGTTTGGAAACGATCCATTGTGCCTAGTGACAAAGACGAGAGAAAAATGAAACCTAATGTAGGATACCAAAAGAAATCGCGAATCGGCTATTGCGAACAAAAACAAATTGTAAACCGATCGATATCTTCCAGAAGCAAATCGAAAAGTTATTCTATATAACAAAATTAAATTGCGTGGCTCCCCTGCGAGGAGGTGAAGCGTAGGTTAAGGAAAGCATAAAAGCGTGGTCCTTGACAACCAAAACAGAGTCCTTAGAAATCGGTTGTGACCAGCGCAAGCGTGAGTCGCTTGGTGTTGGAAAGAGAGTTTTAAAAGAGCGCGTCTTTGCGTGTTTTCGTTTCGTTATCTTGGTGTTCTTTTCCTAAGTTAAATCAGTTTACGAGTTTCGGGTTTGTGTTATCGCGTTCTTGTTCTTTCGACAATTTTCGGTGTCTCGAGACCAGTATTCGTCATCCTACACTAATTTCAAGAATCTACGAAAATTTCTATCATCTCCTACGCATCTGTCACCTAACATCACCCTATGACAGACAGGCCTTATTTACGATTTTCGTTCACGTGAAACGAATCCACGTGGAACGGATGCACAGTGTGCTGCACTTACTTGGGTCGTACACCCGTGCACCAAAGAGAGTACACTGCCTCTGTTAGAGGGCATTCCGACCTGTAGATAGAACCGGCCGATGCACAGCATGCTTTGGAAGCACGCGACCGCGCAACGGCCTCTCATTGGGGGGGAAGAAAAGAGATTTATAAAGCAGCGGAACGCTTCAAAGAAGTCGTCCTTCATGGTGCGTTGACATACAACCTCGTGCGACCTACCCACCTAGAGCACTACCTAGAAAACTGAATTTGTCGGCTTGGAAACGCGGAACAAGGTAAGGACGCGGGGCACCGGCACCCTGCTGCGCACCCTGCTGCCAGGGGTCAGCACCCTCGTGTCGACCACGTGTACGCCGTGCCTCCCAACCGATACCCCGTGATGAAATCGTATCCGGAGTACACGGACCTGCTCGACTTCGTGTATACCGATCGTTCGTGCCCCCTTTTGACGTTTCAATAACCGCTTTTGCTATACCGGGGCGAGACGGTTTCGCGTGGCAGGGTAACCAGTATTTGGTACACTGGTACGTGTTATTGCACTTTTTCGGGTACCACAGATTAATATTTTTTAGCGGAGAGAAAGGTGTGTTTTTGATTTCAAGTCTACCTTGGTAGCCTAAATCCCCGTTTTTTTAAATTTTCAGTAAAAATTCCGCATTATTGTTTTAGTCTTTGAGATTTTTCTTTCGATGTAGATATAGCCATTTTTCCAATTTTTGGAATTTAATTCTTTTTTATTTTTGGAGTATTTTTTAGCAGAGAGAAAGGTGTGTATTTAATTCTAAGCTTACCTTGGTAGTCTAAATCCTCGTTTTTTAAATTTTCACCAAAATTTTCGCATTATTGTCTTAGTCTTTGTGATTTTTCTTTCGATATAGGTATAATTATATTTCCAATTTTTGGGATTTAATTCTTTTTTATTTTTAGGGTATTTTTTAGCGGAGAGAAAGGTGTGTATTTAATTTTAAGTCTACCTTGGTAGCCTAAATCCCCGTTTTTTAAATTTTCAGTAAAAATTCCGCATTATTGTTTTAGTCTTTGAGATTTTTCTTTCGATGTAGATATAGCCATTTTTCCAATTTTTGAAATTTATTTCTTTTCTATTTTCTGGGTATTTTTTAGCGAAGAGAAAGGTGTGTATTTAATTTTAAGTCTACCTTGGTAGCCTAAATCCCCGTTTTTTAAATTTTCAGTAAAAATTCCGCATTATTGTTTTAGTCTTTGAGATTTTTCTTTCGATGTAGATATAGCCATTTTTCCAATTTTTGAAATTTATTTCTTTTCTATTTTCTGGGTATTTTTTAGCGAAGAGAAAGGTGTGTATTTAATTCTAATTAGGCTACTTTGGTAGCCTAAATCCCCGTTTATTAAATTTTTAACAAAAATTCCTCATTATCGTTTTAATCACTTGTCCTTGTGATTTTTCTTTTGATATAGATATAATTATATTTCCAATTTTTGGGATTTAATTCTTTTTTATTTTCTGGGTATTTTTTAGCGGTGAGATAGGTGTGTATTTAATTCTTAGCCTACCTTGGTTGCCTAAATCCCCGTTTATTAAATTTTCTGCAAAAATTCCGCATTATCGTCTTAGTTCTTGTGATTTTTCTTTCGATATAGGTATAATCATTTTTCTAATTTTTGGAATCTAATTCTTTTTTATTTTCTGGGTATTTGATAGTGATAAGTTTATGGTATTGGTTAGCAAAGGAAAATGGAAGAATATTTCATTTGATGGTTGGCTCTTTGTATTAGAATAACGAGTGTAACTCGTGGCGAGTGTTTCATGCTAAACCCCATGAAGATAAATTACACTCGCAATTGACGAAGTTATATTGAACGTATTTTAACCCTTTACACTCCGAGCAATTTTTAATATGATCTACCAGCAACTACCATTGTTTGTTATTGTACAATGTTTACACCAATCAAGTAGCATTTCATTTTCATCAGTTCTTCTGTGAAAGGTATACTGGTATAATATTTATCAGTAAATATACAGTAATCCTGTGTTCTGGGAATTTTATCTAATAATATTTGATATAAATCCAGCGGAATTCTAGGCGATAACAGGGTGCAAAGGTGCAATCAACCCCTTTTCAGTCGCCATTTGATAAAATTTCGAAGCTCGATATTAATTAATATGTCAAATTTAAAATAATGTAACAGGGGTGCGAGGTATCGAAATTAAATAATTCTACGTGTTAATTATTATACGATTTCTTATTTACTTCTCAAAAAATATCATCAGTCCTATAGCCTTATAGAAAATTTTTTAATTCGTACCCTTCTTTAGTCAAAAAGTCGTCAAGTGCAAATGGTTAATAAACATATGCAAAATTTGTGTAAATGCTATAAAATTTGGAATATCATTGCAAATAAATTATATTAATTAAATCACAGTACGAGGAATTAATACGTATTATATTTAATATAAAAATCTAAAAGAAAAATAGAATTATTAAACTGTTTTAAAAAATCCTTTCTTGTGAAAAGTGTAGATCTTATTTTTAAATTTAGGAAACTTAGAATTCCTTTATTATTTTGCTCAAATATATTAATTCTTGGTGTATATTATATTATGGTTAACGTATGGGATATTTATCTACATATATTTCTAATAAAATATTCGTAATTAATGAATCCAAATTACTAATAAATTATTAAGAAATGAAAATTATTGGACAGATACATTAGGTTTCGTGCGAGTGTTGTTGAACTGTGAAGAATTGTTGAGTAGTAAAAGGGAGTAAATAATATCCAGGTACTTCTTTATAACCTTATCTTATCACGAACCAGTACTGTTAATTTGGCAGAAAATATTCCTATAGCAAAATCGGTAGTTGATAAACATAAATTTGCTTAATCGAGTAACACGGTGCCTTTCAATAATCGTATATTACAGCCGGGCCCTGAATTATAAAAATGTCAAAATACAGTTAAAACTGCAGCATTAGCGCAGCGTTATATGCGATTAGAAGCGTGTGAGTTAATCGGATACAGATTGAAGTTACAGTGCTTTAACTAGATTTACGAAGACGTTTAGTATTCGATCGTTAACGAGTACCGAGCTGTAAATCACTGTCAACGAATTACCATACACGTGTATTTCACATTTAAATATCATATTATAGCACTTATTTTATTACACCGATTTAATCCTATCTCGAGTTAAGTTTCACATAGAGCTACACGAGTCGAGATAATTCGCGAGTCATGATGCTCGTGAAGTTACGTTAACACGATCTGAACATCGATCACGGAAGGTCTCGAATTTTTCAAAATTTAGTTTAATCAAAATTTCATCCTTTTTACGATTCATTTCTTGCATTTAAGTTGATTTAATTCGATATTACATAGCATGTTCCAGGCATTTGTAGAAAGAATTTTTCGTCAGGCACGTAGATACCTTATTTCTTCCGAATTTAATTAGGCATTGATCAATTAACGTTTAGTACATGGTGATATAGTAATCGTTACATCACAGGATACAAAATTAAAATTGTGTTAACAGTGACAAGATTTAATTAATCTTCGAGCTCGACGATTTTTTGGCTAATGAGGGGTACGAGTTGAAAAATTTTCTGCTATAAGGCTGATGATATATTTTGAGCAGTAAATGAGAAATCGTATAATAATTAACACGTAGAATTATTTCATTTCGATACCTCGCACACTGTTACGTTATTTTAAATTTGATATATTAATTAATATCGAGCTTCGAAATTTTATCAAATGGCGACTGAAAAGCGCCTCTCGAGTGCAGAGGGTTAATATTCTCTTCAGATTTCGAAATTATCTACTTTACAAATATGGAGGGTAGAAAATTTGACGAAAATGTAGATAATAATGACAATTTTCATTTTAATCTGTTCATTCAGGTAAACCAGTCCTAAATACTACAATTTCCTATTATTTTTATTCTATAACTATCATATTCGAATCCTATAATCATAGCTGTACCCAAAAATAAATTTCCAAGCTAAACTAAAATTGAAAATAGGTAAATCATACATTCTACAATTTTATATTATTTTTCTTCCATAATTATCATATTCGAAACCCATAATCATAGCTATATCCAAAACTAAATTTCCAAGCTAAACTAAGATCAAGAATAAATTTCCAAGCTAAACTAAAATCAAAAATAGATAAACCAATTATACATCCTACAATTTCGTACTATTTTTATTCTATAACTGTCATATTGGAATCCCATAATCATAGCTATACCTAAAACTAAATTTCTAAGCTAAACTAAGATCAAAAATAAATTTCCAAGTTAAATTAAAATCAAAAATAAATTTTCAAGTTAAACTAAAATCAAAAATAAATTTCCAAGCTAAACTAAAATCTAAAATAGATAAACAAATCATACATTCTACAATTTTACACTATTTTTCTTCCATAATTATCATATTCGAATCTCATAATCATAGCTATACCCAAAACTAAATTTCTAAGCTAAACTAAGATTAAAAATAAATTTCCAAGTTAAAATAAAATCAAAAATAAATTTCCAAGTTAAACTAAAATCAAAAATAAATTTCCAAGCTAAACTAAAATCTAAAATAGCTAAACCAATCATACATCCTACAATTTTCTACTATTTTTATTCCATAACTATCATATTGGAATCCCATAATCACAGCTATACCCAAAAATAAATTCCCAAGGCAAATCTAAACCAAAATCAAATATAGTAAAAAATCGAAAACGAATTACCCAGTCTTACATCCACCCCAAAAGGTTACACCAGAAAGGGTTAATAATTCCATCTACAATACGAGTAGCAAAGGTAGAACGAACTGCAGTCTAGACTGAGCTAGAGACAGCTCTCTAGACAAGAACCACGCGTTTTATATCCCACTGGTATGCTTGAAACGTTCATTCTTTTCTCACGGCGGAATCGAAGAACGTAATGTCTCGAATCGTTATTAGCCCGTACCGATCGCATTCCGTCGCGCAGGGCGCAGACGCTGATAAGCGCACTTGCCGCGCGCTCTATCATTGCGCAATATCTTATTCGGCCTTTCCTCGCCGAAACGGCATTTTTCCGCTCGAGAACGCGCCAACACGCCCATAAACAATACCCTCGATCGATAGAACGGCGAAAAAATCCCATATCCGATCTACATTTAAACGCCTCCCCTCCCTCCCGCGGCCGCGTAATCGATGCTAGAATAAATTTGCGGTGTTACGTTACAGTCGGCACGCTAAGTACTTCTTGTTTCACGCGCGCGTAAATAACACCGCGGGTTAGACAAATATTTTAATAAACCACACGGTTCCACTCGATCCGTTTTCAATTCCTATGCAACGAGTTCTACGCACTATAGATCGATAACGATTGGTAATGCTTCGTTCTGCGTCTACCCACCCAAGAGTAGAGGATCGAGGATTTTTCCGAAATTTTTGCGAGATAACCGTTTAGCTGATCTAATTTAACCTAGTCTAACGCAAGAGTAGAGGAGCGAGGATTTTTCCAAAATTTTCGCGAGATAACCGTTTAGCTGATCTAATTTAACCTAGTCTAACCTAAAAGTAGAGGATCGAGGATTTTTACGAAATTTTCGCAGGTTCGTGAATAAATTTATTAGCTGATCTAAGTTAACCTAGTCTAATGCAAGAGTAGAGGAGCGAGGATTTTTCCGAAATTTTCGTGAGACGACCATTTAACTAACCTAACTTAACCTAGTCTAGCCCAAGAGTAGAAGATTGAAAATGTTTATAAAATTTTCGCAGGATAATCATTCGCAAATAAATTTATTAGCTGACCTAAGTTAACCTAGTCTAACGCTAGAGTAGAGGATTGAGAATTTTTACAAAATTTTCGCAGGATAATCGTTCGTGAATAAATTTATTAGCTAACCTAACTTAATCTAGTCTAACCTAAGATTAGAGGAGCGAGGATTTCTACATAATTTTTGCAATATAACCGTTTAGCTGATCTAATTTAATCTAGTCTAACCTAAGAGTAGAGGATTGAGGTTTTTTACAAAATTTTCGCAGGATAACTATTCGAAAATAAATTTATTAGCTAACCTAACTTAATCTAGTCTAACCTAAGAGTAGAAGATCAAGGATTTTTCCAAAATTTTTGCAAGATAACCATTTAACTGACCTATCTTAACCTAGTCTAGCCCAAGAGTAGAAGATTGAAAATGTTTATAAAATTTTCGCAGGATAATCATTCGCAAATAAATTTATTAACTGACCTAAGTTAACCTAATCTAACGCAAGAGTAGAGGATTGAGGATTTTTACAAAATTTTCGCAGGATAACTATTCGAAAATAAATTTATTAGCTAACCTAACTTAATCTAGTCTAACCTAAGAGTAGAAGATCAAGGATTTTTCCAAAATTTTTGCAAGATAACCATTTAGCTGACCTAACTTAACCTAATCTAACCCAAGAGTAGAGGATCGAGGATTTTTCTAAAATTTTCACAGGATAACCGTCGGAAATAAATTTATTAGTTAACCTAACTTAACATAATCTAACCCAAGAGTAGAGGATCGTGGAATTTTTTCGAAATTTTCGCGGGATGATCGTTCAGCTGACCTACTTTAACCTAGTCTAACCCAAGAGTAGAGAATCGAGGATTTTTCTAAAATTTTCGCAAGATAACCTTCGCAAATAAATTTATTAACTAATCCAACTTAACCTAGTCTAACCCAAGAATAGAGGATCGAGGAGTTTTTCCGAAATTTTCGCAATAAAACCATTTAACCGACCTAACTTAACCTAGTCTAATCCAAGAATAGGGATCGAGGATTTATTCGAAATTTTCGCAGGATAACCGTTTGCCAATAAATTATTAGCTAACCTAACTTAACCTAGTTTAACTGAATAATAGAGGATCGTGGAATTTTTAAAAAAATTTCACAGAATAACCGTTCGCAAATAAACTTATTAGCCATATCCTCGACGAAGTGGTGCGAAGTGAATCGAAAAAAACCTAGAAAATTCTTCGGAATTTTATTCGTGATTGTTCCTCGATCTCTCTCGCGATCTAAAGATACCTGCGTCCGTAGATCGCGCTGTGATAGGAGCTAGATCACCGACTGCCCGGCTATGTGGAACGTTCCGGATCCAATGCCAGTATTTATATTTCCAGTGAATTCCCACGAATTTTTCCCTACGTTTGTTTGTAAAATGGCGAATTTTCGGGAAGCACAGTTGCGTAACGCGAGGTCACAGACAGGGTCCATGTGTTTCTCCGTTCGCGACCACTTGAGATCCAAACGGGACTAACCCTAGCTTTCGAAACAAGCGAGAGAGCGTGGTTTGCATTCAGATGTTCTTTCTTTTTTTTTCTTTTTCTCCGGTCGGTGCACGTCGACTGATTTACATGCCAGCGCAACGTGGATCGTAATCCCCATAAGCGCCACATTTCTTTCGGGCTGCAGCGACCGACACATGGTTTTGTACTCGTCCCCGGGTGCACGAGTTACGAGCTCGTGACCGTGCATCGCCCAACGATCCAGGCTGATTTATCTTTCACCCCGATTCGCTGCACCCTGATCTTCAGTCGTATCTTTGGAATTTAGGGTAGAGAATGGCGGTCATCGACGGGGAAGTGAATTTATCGCGCTTTCTTCTCGAATTACTGTCTTTTACTCGCGTTATCGCGAATTTCTTGCAGATTAGTATAGGGTGAATGATCTTGAAATCATCGAGTGATTTCTTTTTTTGAAATTATTTGCACTCTGGTCTTTAAAAATTTGTATGAAATTATTAAGTATTATTATTTCATTATTTTTATTATTTTCAATAATTTTCATTATTATTATTTAATTATTTTATTATTTATTAAGTATTATTATCTCATGTTTTTGTTATTGATATACGATCTTCGACAATATTGCCATGTCCTTTTTGTAAATTTTGTCAAGATATTAAGCAGCATCCTCATTTTTATAGCTTTTCAGTATATCATGGTACATTTCTCGTAGATTAGTATAGGGACAATTATATTGAGAATTATCGACCAGTGATTTTTTCCGAAATTATTTGAGCTCTGGTGTTTAAAAATTTGCATGAAAGAATTATTTCGTATTTTTGTTACGGATATACGATCTTCGACAATATTGCGATGTCCTTTTTGTAAATTTTGTCAAGATATTAAGCAGCATCCTCATTTTTATAGCTTTTCAGTATATCATGGTACATTTCT
>NW_016913149.1:104372-140529 GCF_001483705.2 Eufriesea mexicana | reverse complement strand
TATATTATTAATAATTTATATTTTTCAATTATTTGCACTCTGATCTGTAAAAATTTGTACGAAAATATTATTTCACGTTTTCGTTATGGATATACAATTTTCAGCCATGTTGCATGTCTTCTCTCGATTGTCACGAATTTTCTCAAGTCCCTTCTAAGAGACAACTAAAGATCACTAATTATATGCACTCTAGTCTTCGCTTTCATCGTGGTACCTAACTCTTTGTAAATTTATATGAACATATACTGTTTCGTATTCCCTTCACACACACGAAATATGTCTTTCTTGGAAATTTGATCGAAATATGCAGAATCCTCATTTTTATCTTCCCTATAACGAAGTTCCTCAAATTTCAGCTGAGACCAAAATATTCAATCACCAAAATCATTCATCACCAAATCACCAAAATATCAGTAATTTTCCTTTCAGGAAATTCTGTAAAATTCGCGCAGAATTTATCATATAAAATGATTACGTAAATACGACTTTGCCCTAATTTTTACATATTGTTGATCATCGTCGAACAGTAAATTCAACAAATTATTTGTACCTAAATGGAAGATATGATCCTCGTGAAACCGATTTCGAATGGTCTTTCGAAGTTCTCTTCGAATCTAGGGAATTTCACGTTTCGTAACGATGAACGGATAACGGTGGTCGGTGGAACATGAATAAAGACCAGACGCAGCAGCATGGAAAGGTTGGAAGATGAAAGCAGATTTTGACGACAGTACAGAGGATTTTTTCCCGCGATAGTGAAAGCAACGTGAAGTGTCCCGGCATTTTTCTCCTCTCCGGCTCGAGCGGCCATTAATTAGTAGGCAAATTAAGGGTAAACATTTGAAAATCGTTGGAATGTTTTTTCCCTCCTTTCGTTCAAGGGCCCACACGTGTGATGCCTGCATGTCATTCTGATCTCACCGACACGTCGGGCCTGCACACACGCGCGTGCACCGTGAATATCATGGCTGCCAGTGCTTAACATACATTTTCATAAGTCGAGCCCCGCGCCGGTGATTTATAAATTCCCTTAACGAACCTGCTGGACACTTGAAGAAGCTTTTTCTCCCTGACTTCTGCTCCTAGACCAACCAACTAGGGAGATATCACGCTTTTCTCTGCATTTTTATACTATTTTCTCTCCCCTCCTCTGACAAGAACAAGATGTCAAGTTTCTCCTTTTCTTCTATTGGGTTGGCAAGAAAGTACTTTCGGTTTTTTAGCGTGAAATAAAACTCAATTTTTTCTATACAGTAAATGAAATTTTAATCGGTCAAATATCTTCCATTCTATTCGATGACCCTTTGCCATCTTTCTGGTAACTTCGTGATCCCGCGCTCATAGAATTTCTGGTCCTTATCTGCGAAAAACTTAACCAAGTGCGTAAATCTCAGAAGGTCGACCAGAACGTTGTGGGTATCTTTCAGCGAAAAATCTTCAGAACGAAATTTTTTAAACTAATTCTGACACGTGCGTTCTGTTAAACAATCAACACCATAAACTTCTCGTATCTCTTTGCGAGCCTCAGCCGCATTCTTGCCTTTATGAAAATAAAAAAGTAAAATGTGTCGAAAATGCTTATTTTTCCACTCCATGTTAAGACTGACCGTGAACTGACAGTTATAAACGAAATTACACGGAATTTCACGAAATAGCAACCTAAAGGTATCGACTACCACATCTGAAAAGAAAAAAATTCTAACATTGACAAAAGAATAACTAAACGAGCATAACATTATTTACTGATGCAAACCGAAATTACTTTCTTGCCAACCCAATATTTTCCCCTTTTTCCCTTTTTGATTTAGTCGTGAGGGAGTCTTATTAGGCGAGTGATGTCTGATGGACAACATGGCGGCACGTGGATCGCGTAAATTTACCATCGATCGTTTTCCATGCCACGGTGCCTGGCTTTGGACATCTGCACACGTCGTAAATTCGCTTCCGCAGTTGGAGAATACATCGAGATAATTTATGCGTCACGAGTGGACGCTAGAGTCGCATCTTCAATTGCGCTGCGAATCAAAACAACCGCGTGATCTATGATCAAAGCTGCGTCCACCGGCTCCGATTCCGAGAACCTCTTGGCACCGTGTTGGAGGCCTGTGTTTAACGAGACGCCATTTCGGAACTCTCCGAATTTCGTTTTAAAGGCGCCCTGAGGATCCTCGCGATAGCGTCTTTGATACAAATTGTGGCTATAGTGATTCTAACTGGCACGTCGAACTCTTGCCAACGGGAGTGGATAATTGGACAGTAGTGAGTTATGAAGAGTGGACGTTGTGGAGTTTGTATACTCCTTGGTGCGATTTTTTGGATGGTGTCTGGCAATCGAGATCGTGCAAATGTCTGTTTGTCTTTGTCGCAAAATTGTTGCAAGATTTGTCTTTGAATTGTTGTTTCGTTCTTTCAATCTTCATTTATTTGCTTTTGGCTGTGTTGATTATTGGGTATGAGTATTGTGAGTTTATTGTCATTTTTCTAGGTTAGGTTAGGTTAGGTTAGTCGGAAAATGTGCGAAGTAGAGATGGGAATGGAGAAGCCTGAGCTTTTTGGAAAAATTGAAAAATTTTCTTGTTTGTAATTGTAGAATAGAAATATGAAGAAGAAAGCAGGTGGTTGGAGTCTATGATTTGTTTAAATAATTGTAATTGTCTTCTTTTGTATTATGTTATTTATCAGAAGCAAAGGTTTAATAAGATTTTAATGAAAACTTGTAGCTCTTTTTGACAAAATTAGTTTTATTTAGTTAGGCACGTAGTTGTGGGTACAGGTATGTATATATCTATTTTTCTGAATGTGTATTAGGAGTAAAATTAATTTTTCAGTGGAAAAATATTCTTTTATCTGTTGTTTAAAAATCAGCCTTAACAAAATTTGTGGAAGAAAGAAAATTTGGGCGTGAACCATTTTCAAATTCATGAAACTTCAATAATTATTTTTATGTGAGTACAGTGTATTTAGTCAACGTACTACAGGTTGATAAAATTTTGTCTCGAAATTTTTCCTAGAATTAAAAACCCGCCTTAACAAAATTAAAAAAGCAAAATTCTTAAATTCACGAAACTTCAATAATTATTATTATATAGGTACGGTATATTTAGTTCATTGTATTACAGCTTCGAAGAATTTTTGCTCCAAATTTACCCTAGGATTAGAAACCTGCCTTAACAAAATTTCTGAAGAAATTAATAGTGAGAATCATTTCCAAATTTACAGAGCTCCAATAATTATTATTATATAAGCACAGTATATTTAGTTCACTGCATTACAGCTTCGAAGAACTTTTGTTCCAAATTTACCCTAGAATTAGAAACCTGCCTTAACAAAATTTCTGAAGAAATTAATAGTGAGAATCATTTCCAAATTTACAGAGCTCCAATAATTATTATTATATAAGCACAGTATATTTAGTTCACTGCATTACAGCTTCAAAGAACTTTTGTTCCAAATTTACCCTAGAATTAGAAACCTGCCTTAACAAAATTGAAAAAGCCAAATTCTTAAATTCACAAATTCCAATACTTATTATTTTATAGATACAGTGTATTTAATTCATTGCATTACAGATTGGAACAATTTTTACTTCAAATTTACCCTAGGATTAGAAACCTGCCTTAACAAAATTGAAAAAGCAAAATTCTTAAATTCTCGAAACTTCAATAATTATTATTATATAGATACACTATATTTAGTTTACTGCATTACAGCTTGGAACAATTTTGACTCCAAATTTACCCTAGAATTAGAAACCTGCCTTAACAAAATTTCTGAAGAAATTAATAGTGAGAATCATTTCCAAATTTACAGAGCTCCAATAATTATTATTATATAAGCACAGTATATTTAGTTCACTGCATTACAGCTTCGAAGAACTTTTGTTCCAAATTTACCCTAGAATTAGAAACCTGCCTTAACAAAATTTCTGAAGAAATTAATAGTGAGAATCATTTCCAAATTTACAGAGCTCCAATAATTATTATTATATAAGCACAGTATATTTAGTTCACTGCATTACAGCTTCAAAGAACTTTTGTTCCAAATTTACCCTAGAATTAGAAACCTGCCTTAACAAAATTGAAAAAGCCAAATTCTTAAATTCACAAATTCCAATACTTATTATTTTATAGATACAGTGTATTTAATTCATTGCATTACAGATTGGAACAATTTTTACTTCAAATTTACCCTAGGATTAGAAACCTGCCTTAACAAAATTGAAAAAGCAAAATTCTTAAATTCTCGAAACTTCAATAATTATTATTATATAGATACACTATATTTAGTTTACTGCATTACAGCTTGGAACAATTTTGACTCCAAATTTACCCTAGAATTAGAAACCTGCCTTAACAAAATTTCTGAAGAAATTAATAGTGAGAATCATTTCCAAATTTACAGAGCTCCAATAATTATTATTATATAAGCACAGTATATTTAGTTCACTGCATTACAGCTTCGAAGAACTTTTGTTCCAAATTTACCCTAGAATTAGAAACCTGCCTTAACAAAATTTCTGAAGAAATTAATAGTGAGAATCATTTCCAAATTTACAGAGCTCCAATAATTATTATTATATAAGCACAGTATATTTAGTTCACTGCATTACAGCTTCAAAGAACTTTTGTTCCAAATTTACCCTAGAATTAGAAACCTGCCTTAACAAAATTGAAAAAGCCAAATTCTTAAATTCACAAATTCCAATACTTATTATTTTATAGATACAGTGTATTTAATTCATTGCATTACAGATTGGAACAATTTTTACTTCAAATTTACCCTAGGATTAGAAACCTGCCTTAACAAAATTGAAAAAGCAAAATTCTTAAATTCTCGAAACTTCAATAATTATTATTATATAGATACACTATATTTAGTTTACTGCATTACAGCTTGGAACAATTTTGACTCCAAATTTACCCTAGAATTAGAAACCTGCCTTAACAAAATTTCTGAAGAAATTAATAGTGAGAATCATTTCCAAATTTACAGAGCTCCAATAATTATTATTATATAAGCACAGTATATTTAGTTCACTGCATTACAGCTTCGAAGAACTTTTGTTCCAAATTTACCCTAGAATTAGAAACCTGCCTTAACAAAATTTCTGAAGAAATTAATAGTGAGAATCATTTCCAAATTTACAGAGCTCCAATAATTATTATTATATAAGCACAGTATATTTAGTTCACTGCATTACAGCTTCAAAGAACTTTTGTTCCAAATTTACCCTAGAATTAGAAACCTGCCTTAACAAAATTGAAAAAGCCAAATTCTTAAATTCACAAATTCCAATACTTATTATTTTATAGATACAGTGTATTTAATTCATTGCATTACAGATTGGAACAATTTTTACTTCAAATTTACCCTAGGATTAGAAACCTGCCTTAACAAAATTGAAAAAGCAAAATTCTTAAATTCTCGAAACTTCAATAATTATTATTATATAGATACACTATATTTAGTTTACTGCATTACAGCTTGGAACAATTTTGACTCCAAATTTACCCTAGAATTAGAAACCTGCCTTAACAAAATTTCTGAAGAAATTAATAGTGAGAATCATTTCCAAATTTACAGAGCTCCAATAATTATTATTATATAAGCACAGTATATTTAGTTCACTGCATTACAGCTTCGAAGAACTTTTGTTCCAAATTTACCCTAGAATTAGAAACCTGCCTTAACAAAATTTCTGAAGAAATTAATAGTGAGAATCATTTCCAAATTTACAGAGCTCCAATAATTATTATTATATAAGCACAGTATATTTAGTTCACTGCATTACAGCTTCGAAGAACTTTTGTTCCAAATTTACCCTAGAATTAGAAACCTGCCTTAACAAAATTTCTGAAGAAATTAATAGTGAGAATCATTTCCAAATTTACAGAGCTCCAATAATTATTATTATATAAGCACAGTATATTTAGTTCACTGCATTACAGCTTCGAAGAACTTTTGTTCCAAATTTACCCTAGAATTAGAAACCTGCCTTAACAAAATTTCTGCAAAAGGTCATTCTCAAATTTACAAAGCTCATATAATTGTCTATAATTATCTATAATTATATTATATAAATATCTATAATTATCTATAATTATATAACTATTTATATAGATAATTATAGACAATTATATGAGCTTTGTAAATTTGAGAATGACCTTCTGCAGAAATTTTGTTAAGGCAGGTTTCTAATCCTAGGGTAAATTTGAAGTAAAAATTGTTCCAATCTGTAAAGACGCGTCATTGTGTAGATTTATCCGACACATTCCAACCTGGCAGACCGTTAACCCGAAATCCACCCTAGAATGTCCCTAGCGATATTGAATCCCCTACCAAGAAGCGGAGACCCGAGTAGGGGCTGCGGGAACGTAAACACGTGAATAAAATTCACATTCGTTTCACATATATCAGAACCGTGTAAACCTAAACCACTAGAAACTTCTTAGTAGTTTTTAAACGACGGCTGTTTACCACGAAGATAAAGCGTTCCGAGGAGCCCATGGCCGACGTTAGCTGCGGCAGCGGATCGTGGCGTGACACGAAATAGGATCAATTAGGGACGCTTCTTCTCGGCAGATACAAAGGGCGGGCTAAAGGCAGAGAGGGTGGCGCGGTTATTTTATTTCCTTGCGAATTTCCATTGCGCCAGAAGGGGCTCACGCCTCTCGCCGCCCACAATCCTGTCGACTGTCAGAACTGTCAGTGTTTCGCGTGTCGGTCGGCTTGCTTGTTTTAATCATCAGGCATCTCGCCTTCCTCCTTTCTTTTTCGCCTTTTCTCTCCTCCCCTCCCCCTCCTTTCCTCTCCTTTCCTCGCATTTTTTACCCTCGAAACACGATCCTGCTCTTGGAACTAATTAGTGTCTTCCTCGCGCAATTAGCGGACACCTTTTGGTCTATTGTCCGATGATGTTCATCTGCTGTGAGTTATTATTATCACGCTTCAGTTAGTCGAAGTTTGATACTTGTATCTCATTTTTTAAAATACTTCCCTTTCTCTTGAAATTAGAAATTTATTTCTGGGAATTTTGATTTTTATCTTGATTGAAGACCAATATTAACCCATTTGCATCCAAACGCCGAATATTCCGCGAGCCATGACTGTCCTGTATCACCGAGCGCGGAATATTCCGCGAGCTATACGACTGTCGTCTATCACCGAGCGCGGAATATTCCGCGAACTACGACTGCCGTCTATCACCGAGCGCGGAATAATCCGCTAGCCACGACTGTCGCCTATCACCGGGCGCGGAATATTCCGCGAGCCATGACTGTCGGCTATCACCGAGCGCGGAATAATCCGCGAGCTGACTTTCGATTACCAGTTACTGAATATTTTTCCTTAGTGAAAGTAGGAACGAATCAATTGTTTTTGGACTCCGAAATTGGTCTGCGTTTATCAGCCGGGCCCTTCTAGCGACTAAGGGCCAACGAATCGTTAGTCATCCAACAATAGACCCATGTTGCATAGAAATTTTATTGCGTTTTAAATAAAACAAAATTGGTATAGAATTAATTATTATAAAAAGTAACTTACTTTTACGATTTTTCACATGTTTTTACATTATGTGATTCCTTTATTAGCAAAAATATACCAATTTTTAATCTGCAATAAAATTTCTATGCAGCATGGGTCTATTTTATTATCTGAAATCCTGTGCCGCGAAGAGTTAAAAGGATCAACCTACTATTAGTAAAACCTACCGTTTTCATGGTGAAATTTCAAAAAATCGAGTTCCTTATTTTGACCACACCCATAACCATCTTGACACCCATCAAATGTTCAATAAATACATTTTTGTTATTGTTTCGTAAATCAACGTATTTATATTATTTCATATATAATATAACATATTATTTATCATTTTTATATATTTCATAAATAATATAACATATTATTTATCACTTTTATATATTTCATAAATAATATAACATTATTTATCATTTTTATATATTTCATAAATAATATAACATATTATTTATCAACGTATTTATATTATTGCTTCTACCATGTAATAAAACTAGAATAAATGATAAATGAATATGTCAAAAAGTTTTTCCTTCAAATCAATTTGTTTAGTAATTATAAGCACTTGTATCACAACAACCATGCTGTACCAATACTTTTGTCCGGCACTGTATACGTTCATAGCCCAAATGTCGTGTTCACAGGTCGTGTGAAAACCCATATATAGGTAACCAATAAAGAGTTAAGTAAGGATGCAAAAGCGCTAGGTAGTCAGAATTGGGAAAAATTGAGAAGAAGTCAGAAGTAGGCAGATTTGAGTTGAGAGTAAAGAGAAGTCAGAAGGCTGATATATTTAGGTATGTCATATTTAGGGTACTGGTTATGCGAACGAGACACGAACCCACGCTGCTTACGCGTAATCAAGGATTCTTCCGCGAATAAAAATTGCAGTCAAGGTTGAAGATATTTCTCGCGAACGCGAAAGTTCCAGTGTCTCGGGAGGAAAGCTCGAGACTACTTAAACAGCTGCTTAAGTACTTAAGACGTGCTAAGAGCTCGCGGCATTCGCGCGCGCACCCTTGGGCCCGCGCGTTTCCGCGACCACGTAACCCACAGTTTGACAATATTATAAACGCCTTCGTTTAAAGTGCATTCAGCTCGGATTCACGCCACAGCCACGTCACTTTCTCGTTTCCTGTTTAACCCATTCGCGTTTCGGCAATTGCCACGCGAACTCGTTACCACCTTTTTATGGAACCCAGTGTGACTCTCCATTTTGTTCTCCATTTTGTTCTTCGTCTTATTTTTCCGTTTCTTCGACGTCTTTCTCCTTTCTTTTGTCCATTTCTCTTTTCGTGTCCTGTTCCTTTTTTCGTGCCTTAAAATAATATTGTTATTAATTATCTTTATATTAATTACAGATGTATCGATATTATCTATATTCGATTTAATTTTGAATCGATGGAAAAATTTGGAACATGTTTCTCAGTCATTTGTGTAGAAATATATTTTGGAAAAATTCCCAAGGAATTTTTGGAATATTTTGATTCCACTATAGTCCTCAATCTGGACGAAATTTTTTAAAATAAAATTGAGAGCTATTTTTTCGTTTCTTCGGCGTCTTTCTCCTTTCTTTTGTCCATTTCTCTTTTCGTGTCCTGTTCCTTTTTTCGTGCCTTAAAATAATATTGTTATTAATTATCTTTATATTAATTACAGATGTATCGATATTATCTATATTCGATTTAATTTTGAATCGATGGAAAAATTTGGAACATGTTTCTCAGTCATTTGTGTAGAAATATATTTTGGAAAAATTCCCAAGGAATTTTTGGAATATTTTGATTCCATTATAGTCCTCAATCTGGACGAAATTTTTTAAAATAAAATTGAGAGCATAACCCTCAATTTTGACGAAATTTTGTTCAAATATATTTCCCAATTTTAACAAATTCTTTTAAATGTTTTGACTAGAGTATAATTATCAATCCCAACGAAATTTTTTAATTTTTTACGTTCTTGCATTTTCCAAATATTTTATAATCCTCAATATCGACGAAATTTTTCAATATTTCGGTTCGAGTATAATCCTCAATTTCGACATCATTTTTTGAGTATCTTGGTTGGAGTATATTCCTCGATATTCTCAAAATTTTTTTAATATTTCGGCTCAAGTATAATCCTCAATTTCAACGAAATTTTTTGAATATTTAAAAAATTAACATTTTTAAATATTTAATATACTTAAATCCTGTAAAATTCTATAGATTCATAGGTTAGTTGAATAGACCTATTTGCTGGTATAGCAGGTGGCTATGCATACCAGTAGATTTGGATGATACTCTTGACCAGGGGGGACTAACCTGCGGCTCTTGGAAGGATTATTTCTGGCTCTCGATATATGTACCCGAGTTCCCTTTTCATTTTTGTGCTATTATATTTCAAAAAATTATTAATTAAAAATTATTATATTTAAAATTCGTGAAATCTAAACACCGATCAATATTAACTAACCAGCATCTCAAAGAATTACTGAGAAGTGCTGTCATCAATTATTCACCAAATTT
This sequence comes from Eufriesea mexicana, assembly GCF_001483705.2. Classification (NCBI taxonomy): domain Eukaryota; kingdom Metazoa; phylum Arthropoda; class Insecta; order Hymenoptera; family Apidae; genus Eufriesea; species Eufriesea mexicana. The sequence continues at coordinate 130,489 of NW_016913149.1, read as the reverse complement.
TAAAGAATTATCAAGAGAAGTAAAATAAATGTGTCTAATTTCTAATATTTAAATTCAATACAATATATGTATTTTATTTATGTTTTCAATAAATATAATTTCTGTAAACAAATCTTTTTTAATACCTTTTCTGCATACCTTTTAAATAGGTATTTAATTGCTGCTCGCGAAAAATTTCAAATTTTGAAAAATGGCACGGACTATCAAGGAGCTTGGCCACCCCTGCTCTAGACGGTAGCTGATCTATTCAATATCCTGTAAAATTCTATAGATTCGTAGGTTAGTTGAATAGATCTATTTATAAAAATATTATTATGGTTTTGATAATTAATTAAATTAATAGATTATCGAGTATAATTCTCAATTCCAACGAAATTTTTTAAATATTTCGACTCGATTATGATTCTCAATTTCAACGAACCTTTTTAACTCGTATCCTTGCATTATCCTAATCTTCAAGAACCCTCGTAGTTGATGTACAACGAAGAACCGTGATCCAGGATAATTCTTAACCCACTGCAAAGCGTCTGCAGCAAAACTGCCAGCTACGAGATATCTCGTAGTGTGTGCTGCAAGTTTAGATTGGCAGCAAATGGCCATTTGAGTTAGAAATTATTAGAAAGGATGAATGAAAAATGTATACAGTGTAGAGAACATATTAATTATCAATTTTCATTATTAAAACTATTAAAATTATAACATACGATTAGATCATTATATCTTGTAAAACTCCATCTTTAAAATAAAACCATGGCACCCAGGGCAAGACGCGCTAAATTTGGCAGCCAATGGGATATCGACAGAATTAAACCTTTGCACTGGAGAGGCACTCAGTCGTCATTTGGTAAAATTTCGAAGATCGTTATTAATTAATACATCAAATTTAAGATAATATAACGGTGTGCGAGGTATCGAAATCAAATAATTCTATGTCTCAATTACTATACTATTCCTTACTCGCTGTTCAAAGAAATATCGTCAACTTTGTAGCAGAAAATCTGTATCGTCCGAATCTTCTTTTCGACTGTATGGAGAATTCAGGCGAAGGTTTACGTCGTTCTAAGAACGTAAACTATTTTTGAGGGTTTAAATATAATTTAATTACAAGATATTTACAGCAATTTACAAGATGTATTAGCGATATGCGTTCTACCTTGACGTCGTCTGTGTTGTTTTGATGTTTGTACTCTGTCGTCTTGACGTCGTGTGTTTCTATATGTTCGTCTGTGCTGTCATTGGCTGTCGAGGTGTCTAAGTGGTGGGTGTGTTTTTTCTCCTATTGGCGTCGTGTTCGTTGGAGGGATGTGCATGAGGTTCGGAACTGGTAGGTGGAAGTGGAAGTTTAAACAAATTGTCAATTTGTTCAGGTTTGGGAAATTCTAATTCTTTCATGGGGGTTAACTCGGGGGGTCAGTTTCGGAGGTCGAGGTGTCCGCGAATCGTGGGACGCTGGTTATAAACGAGTAAACCATCGTCCCTTCGATTCGGGTCCCGTGTTCTTGAGGGTATGCATGGAAATAGGGAGAAGGTAGAGGTCTGGGTTTCTCCTGATGGAGGTAGAGGTTCGAAGGATGCTAGTTAAAATGTCTAATTGAAGGATTCGCGTCTTTATGGAGGATCGTAACGGTCTGTGAATTGGGAATGAGTGTATGGGAATGAACAAAATCTTCGAACTCCTACTCTTCTTCAGCCAAAATCTCGTCGATTGCAAAGGGTTAAGCATATCGAACTTCCTCGTTTCGATCTCCGGAACGCGTTGAAATAGCGACTGGAAAATCGTCGGCTGGCAGCTAATGAAAGCTCGATCTCTAAGGCCCATCATGGGCAATCAACGCGACGCAGAACTCGTTAACGATATTTAACCTGGTCGTCGTCTAATTTCTCACATTGTTACCCTTCGTTACGTCGTAACGTAACTTCGAAAGTGCTTGTACCCGAGTGCTCCACACGAGCTTTAATTATGGAACGACCATTAGAAGACGTACACACGCTCTTGTCGGCTACATCTTCCGCTGCTTATCAGCCCAGGCCGATAACCATGAACCATAAAGACGCAAACGAAGCCGAGCTCGTTCGAAAGTCGCGAAACCACTTTGTATCGCAAACGGCTTCTGTAATGTCGTTCCCGATACGCCTTGTTTCATTAAGAAATTTTAAAGGGTCTCCACTTCATCCGGCAGTTAATCCAGGTTATGTCTACGATGTTCACCAAGAACGGTGTATCTCGATAATTCTTGCTGATTAGTATACTTGTCGCGATTCTTTTGTAGGTATCCTCGATATTAACTCCACGTTCACCCTTTACCGTTTAATTCCACCTGACTTTTGCTTCTTAATTGATCTGTTAACCCCTCGCACTGCTTCGTTACAGAAAAATAGGAATTCGAGGATTTTCTGCTATAAGCTCGACGATATTTTTAAAATATGAATAAGAGCTTCCTCGATATTAACTCCAGGTTCATTCTTTACCGTTTAATTCCACCTGGCTTTTGCTTCTTAATTGATCTGTTAACCCCTCGCACTGCTTCGTTAGAGGAAAATAGGAATTCCAGGATTTTCTGCTATAAACTCGACGATATTTCTAAAATATAAATAAGAAATCGGGTACAAATTACGTGGAATTAATTTATTTTAATAGCTTCATGCATTGTTACGTTATTTTAAAATTTATATCTTAACACTTTGCACTCGGCGATTTTTTCGTTACAGGAAAATAGAAATTCGAAGACTCTCTGGCATAAAGTGGACGATATTTTTCAAACGGTAAATAAGAAATCGTGTGCAAATTAAGACGTAGAATTATTTTATTTCGACATTCCACGCATCGTTGGGTAATTGTATATTTGATATATTAGCCGTTTGAGTAGGTGGCAAAACGAAAATCTTGAAAATATTTATCGAAACAGCTAAATCTAGTGAAAATCGTGTATAATGAGCTAGCATTCGATAAGGGTTAAATATAGGTGAGCAAAATAATTGTTCCTCTAAGAGTGTATCTCCTATCACAACCAGATACCCATATCCTATAAATTAAATAAAATATTTGTCAAAATTTGTATATACACAATTTTGATTTCAATTTACTATTATTGGATGAAAAATCAATGAGACACGCGAATCATCCTAGTATACAATTAACCCTTTTCACTCAAGAGTTTTCCTTTTTTCTTGTTCTCAGTACTGCCCCCCATAATTATTGGCAATTAATTAATAATTCATTATTTTTATTAAAATGATTCGACATTTTCCAATAAAGTTTGTCACGACGATAAATTTATATATTCCCAAACACGAAGTTATCTTTGGAAGTAAATTACACGAAGTTCGTGGTCAGTTCGCAGATTAATCTTTATGAATAATAACCCCGCGCGATATTGACCGATCCGGGTAATTATTTCAATTAGCAAACCGGCAAGACACGCGTAATTTATATCCCCTCGGTGCAATGATATTATACACGAAAAACCGTGTCGTTCACATTTCCGAGAACGCATTACGTGCAGGTCGAAATAAAAGATAGCGCTATCGAAATACATAAAATTAGTCAAGTATCCACGTCGCGCGATAAACGCGAACCATAAACAGGCAAAGGGAGCCGAGCTCGTTTCGTATCATACTTATGATCCGTTCGGTTCGGTTCCATTCCCAGCCGTAAAATAAAAATTACAACCGTATCGAATCCGATCCTCGTCTCGTTAATCAGTCACTCGTTTCAAACACGCCAGCCAACCTAACCTAATAATACCGAATTCGACGTATCAAACCCTTTCAAACACGCCAACCAACCTAACCTAAAAATACCGAATTCGATGCATCAAACCCTTTCAAACACGCCAACCAACCTAACCTAAAAATACCGAATTCGACGTATCAAACCCTTTCAAACACGCCAACCAAACCTAACCTAAAAATACCGAATTCGACGTATCAAACCCTTTCAAACACGCCAACCAACCTAACCTAAAAATACCGAATTCGACGTATCAAACCCTTTCAAACACGCCAGCCAACCTAACCTAATAATACCGAATTCGATGCATCAAACCCTTTCAAACACGCCAACCAACCTAACCTAAAACTATCGAATCCGACGCATCAAACCCTTTCAAATACCTTCAAACCCATTTTAAACACGTCAACCTAACCTAACCTAACCTAATCGAATCCGACGTATCAAACCCTTTCAAACACCTTCAAACCCTCTCAAACTCTTTCAAACACGCCAGCAAACCTAACCTAAAAATATCGAATTCGACGTATCAAACCCTTTCAAACACGCCAACCAATCTAACCTAAAAATACCGAATTCGACGTATCAAACCCTTTTAAACACCTTCAAACCCTTTCAAACTCGTCAACCAACCTGACCTAAAAATACCGAATTCGACGTATCAAACTCTTTCAAACACGCCAACCAACCTAACCTAAAAATACCGAATCCGACGCATCAAACCCTTCCAAACACCCTCAAACCCTTTCAAACTCTTTCAAACCCTTGCAGAGTCAATTAGCAGAAACTCGCAGGTTCTCCGGAAAAATACCCAAAGTGCCACAAAATCAACCAACAACCCGGTAGAGCCGTGAAAACCGCGTGAAAATCCTAATCCAAAAATGGACAAGAGAGTCCCTCGAGGAATAGTTGTTCCTCCTATAGGGTTGCGCTGGCTCGAGACAATAGCCTGACGCCTAGAGTAAACACACGAAGGTGTTCCTTATCCGGGTAGAGACGTGTTTGTTTGGTCGGTTCGCGTTTCGAGGTCTTCTGAAGTCTACATAATTACTGTGAGAATCTCCGGGCCCTGGCTAGCGCCACTCGATGAGCCAAGGGATACTCGTGTTTCACTCACGCCCTTCGAGGGCCTCCGTTTGCTTAGGGAAGAGGTCCGATCTTTTGTTTCTGTATCTCGTTGCGAGTGCAGGGGGATCCGAGGGGTACAGGGGTGGATACACTCGTGACGATCGAGGGGTGTGTTCGACTCGGTTTTATCCTCGGTGGACGAAGCCGAATCACGGCTACTCTGGAGGCTAGAGAAGATAGGTCCTAGGTAATGCTCTCTTCTAGAAGGAATTCCTTTGAAGCCATTCGTCTTGGGGAATTAAAACGTGAGAACGATAAATAATCGGGAGGACGCGAGGAATCGGTGGGACGGGCGTGATCCGAATGCTGGGACCGATCTCGTTTCGAATATTAATCTTCCTGAGGACCAGTGGCTGCGGGTTTGAGGTTATGTGCGAGAAAGAGAACGAGTTTTGATTTTATTATTTTAGTTTACGTTATGATATATATATATTACGATGCACGCAATTGCAAGTAATAATTGCAAGTATTGCAATTTCTGCGGTTTGCAATGGCGGATGCGATACGCGACATAACCTCTAATCCCAATAGCGGGAAATTTGAATTTTGGTATATGTAAAGGGGAATTAAAAGGAGATTTGGAAATTTGATTGAAATTTTGTTTCTTTGCGTTAGGTATCGCAATTGGGTGATATTTTATGTAAATCGCGTAAATGATACGCGACATAACCTCTAACCGGAATAGCGGGAAATTTGAATTTTGGTATAGGTAAAGGAGAATTAAAAGGGGATTTGATAATTTGATTGCAATTTTGTTTCTTTGCGTTAGATATCGGAATTGGGTGATATTTTATGTAAATCGAGAATAAAATTATAAAATAAGATAAAAAAATATGGAACAGAAAATAATTTAGAATGTATTATAAATATTATTCTTTTTCCATTTGAATAGCAGGAAATTAAAATATTTCTTAATAATTACTGCAGGCTATATATAATATGTATATGTATAGATATACATATAATGGGCCCAAAATTGGCATGAAACTCAGGATTGCAACACAAAAGCACTCGTTCTCATTTCGAATTTTAATATTCCCTCATCCAAGTAGCGGAAAATTAAAAATTATTGTCATAATTATTGTCTTCTGCTATTTAACAATAAAATAATTTCTAATACTCCTAATATACATACAATGGACCCAAAATCCACGTAAAACCCAGAACTACAGCACAAAAGCACTCGTTCTCATTTCGAGTTTTATAATTTCCTTATCCAAATAGCGGTATATTAAAAATTTTTGTCATAACTATTATCTTCTGCTATTTAACAATAAAATAATTTCTAATACTCCTAATATACATACAGTGGACCCAAAATCGACATAAAACCCAGAACTACAACATAAAAGCACTCGTTCTCATTTCGAATTTTAATACTCCCTTATCCAAATAGGAGAAAATTGAGAATTGTCTGCTGATATTTAACAATGAAATAATTTCTAATACTCCAAATTTACATACAGTGGACCCAAAATCGACATAGAACCGAGAACCACGACGCTACATTTCCAATTTTAATACTCTCAAACCGAAACATCGATAAATTAAAAATCCCTCAAAATCCCCAAAAATCAAATTTCTACGTTTCACAAAATAAAATTCTACGTCTCCCAAAATAATTCCCACCGTTTCGAACGCACATCGTGCAAAGTATCCAGAATGGAACGGGAAAGAGCAGCCACGAAATCCGGAAACGCGATGAATGGGCCAGGCGTCGGAGGCTCGTAGGAAGCGGTGGTATATCGAGTTCTAAACCCCGGACTAGATTAGATACTGCGAGTGTCAATCAGCCGAAATCCAATTCCATCGCTTATTACGCACTCCCTTCACCCACGCTTAAGAAAATAACATTCCTCGAGGCGGCGGGGGTGTCGGGCATAAATATTATTGAAACAGTGCGCCAGCGTGACGCTCCACAGATCACTGACGTTCCCATATTTTTTTCTTCGTTTACCACGAATCACTGGACTCGTAGGTGGCGATGACGCACGTCATCGATACGTAAGAACACGCGGTGGTGACGTTCAAGTGCAGTATAATCTACGACGGGGACTACCGCTATCTCAGAGCGGCCTTATAGCGCGACCCACGATTCAACCCCGCGGGCGTGTCATCCAGTCAACCACCGATGGGTCATCGTCGCCAGATCCTCATCAGGCCAGTCACTCTTCTTACGTAGAAATCCACCAGCGATCCACTCATAGACGCTATCTCGTGAGCGAATTGCCTCGCTATGCCTGCCTGCGCAGAGTAAGTCTTCGTCTGATTGAACTTGACAGAATTTTGGATTTCGGGGGTTCGTCGAAATTGGACTCCTCGTTGCCAATATCGTGACCATTTGCATTTTGTTCTAACCTGTTTAACACGTTCACTGCCGTGGGGGTCACCGGTGACCGGCGACGCGACCATTAGTAAAAATACATAATCAGAGTGAATATCGATACTGATAAATTTTTAAACAGTACCATTGTTACTATAATGGTTCGAAGAAATTAATGCCATACAGAATATGCAAAAATAATTTTATTTATACAAAGAAAAGGCGAACCAAAACAGTCGGCACAATATGTCGCCACTTTTTTAGTGCAATTCTTTGCTCTCGTTCTTCCTAGCTGATTTGAATTATTTTCATAGCACACTTTGCAAAATCGCCTTACATTTCGCACACTTCCAGGTTCCTTTTTAAATTCGCGACGACGTTTTTTCTGTACGTAATTGCTCGATGAAATGCAATCTTCGTCATCGGAACATTTCACTAAATACGTCGCTAACTTCATCCTAAAATCGGGAATTGAAATATTTTTTCGAGTTGCTTTTTAAACAATTGATAATGGCAAAAATGGTCTACAGCGCCGCGGGGGTCACCGGTGACCCCCGCCACGAAAAATACATTAAACGCGATTATACGACTCACCTTATATGTTGTAAATAATATTTCAACATAATATGCATCGCATAATAAAATATTCATGTTGGCGCCATGGGCAAACCACGTAAAATGTTAAAGCGTTTGTTACGTGTGCTATTGAATGCATCTATGAGAACGAGGGTTGAGCAGAGTGACGAAAGCTAGGTGAAGTTAGCCACTCGTTAGCCACTTTCTCTGTGCTGTTTTCCAAGTGGTTCTTCTTTGTGCCTAAGTTTTTTAAAATTCTTTTAGAGGAGAGTCCAGGACTACCTAAATTCGGAAAATCACGTAGAGTCTAGGATAAACTTAGGATTAAAAAGATCCTGTATTTGATTTCACGATTTCTCTTATAATCCAGCAAATAAATAAGGTATCACAAGGTTAAAGACAGAACCAAAATTTGTTTCAGCTGTGAGACCAAAATTGGTGGAAAAATTATTATACAATAACAAAGACTATGAGAATTCCAATATAAAAGATCAGACGTCTACTATTCCTTTCCAAGTACTATACTTCATGTTAAATTTATAATCCACTTTAGCCAAAATAGACATATGCAAATTATCCTCGAATACTGTGTCAAAATTAAAAAATTTCTTGTCTTTCATAAATCGAGCTATGAAAAATATGCCTTTCGCTGATTTATGACTCAGTCGCGTAAAAATAGCAGTGCAGAAATTATCACTGCCTCTAGTCTCTGCCACAACTCCCCTACCTCCGTCATCCTCGAGTTCTTTCACGGTGCTCTCAGCGCAAAACGATCCAACGTGATCTAGGTGTCCACGTGCTTGATCCATGAAAATGGATTGGCTGCAGTCGCGGGACAAAGCGAGAACCCTGGAACGGAGGAGCTTTTATGGTAAACAGCGTATGACAGGCACGACGGTGGTCGCTGAAACGATTCTTATTAGACATTCGCCACCCCCTATCTCACGCTGTTCACGTACGATTGGTGCTCCTCGATAAGCCGATGGTAATGCACTGTCATGCGTGGATGCGAATATATCTGAAACCCGGTTGATTCCTCTACCAGCGAATTCGTATTAAGGTTCGTCACTTCGCAGGATTATCTAGTTTCAGAGGTGGTACGCTCCTGGCACGTCGCGCTCCGCTCTTGTCTGACTTTTCGCGGAGACTAACTGCTGGTGTCCATTTTGGACAATCGGACTTAGAGTTAGACTCGTTCATTCGTTAGAATTTAACGCGAAGTGAAGATTTTCCAGACTCTGACAACATCGAGAATTCATTTTTCAGTTTTATCTTGGAAATTTTGTAGAAATATTCGGTGAGCGAGAAAAGAAGGTGCGCAGAAGAATATTGACATGTCTCAGCAGGTCTCTGTAATTTAGGTAAGGGAACTTTAAAATTTTTACCTTTTAACCTGTTTATTGGCAATTTGGTAAAATTTGGAACATCTCGTACAGGGTGCAAAGATTTTATTTTACGGAAAACATAGAATTTTGAAAAATCTAAAATGACATTGACAGTAGTTTGAAAATGAAGAATTAAAGAGGTATAAACTTATTTAATCTCATAATCGGTAGTCTTAGTATATGGACTAATTAGGAGATATCTCGTAGTTGGCAGTGGGTCTCGTTTTTAATACTTGACAGATGTGACGTTTTGTCTCTATCCTTTTTGGTTTCCTGAAGCGTCATAGTTTCACCAAATCAACGCCATTTTTGATAAAATTTTGTCTAATATTTCTTAATTGGAGACAAGACTACTCTCATCGACAATTTTTTAGTTTCTCTCATAATGCCGCAGTATGACAGGTACTGTTGGGTCCTACCTGCCCTTCTCGCATATTCGTTATAATCGTCAACAAAATTTAGATTAACCACTTGCAGTGGTTATATTAAATTCACAGACGCGTGTGTCAGAACGGTCCAGTTCGGAGGAGCTTTTATGGTAAACAGCGTATGACAGGCACGACGGTGGTCGCTGAAACGATTCTTATTAGACATTCGCCACCCCCTATCTCACGCTGTTCACGTACGATTGGTGCTCCTCGATAAGCCGATGGTAATGCACTGTCATGCGTGGATGCGAATATATCTGAAACCCGGTTGATTCCTCTACCAGCGAATTCGTATTAAGGTTCGTCACTTCGCAGGATTATCTAGTTTCAGAGGTGGTACGCTCCTGGCACGTCGCGCTCCGCTCTTGTCTGACTTTTCGCGGAGACTAACTGCTGGTGTCCATTTTGGACAATCGGACTTAGAGTTAGACTCGTTCATTCGTTAGAATTTAACGCGAAGTGAAGATTTTCCAGACTCTGACAACATCGAGAATTCATTTTTCAGTTTTATCTTGGAAATTTTGTAGAAATATTCGGTGAGCGAGAAAAGAAGGTGCGCAGAAGAATATTGACATGTCTCAGCAGGTCTCTGTAATTTAGGTAAGGGAACTTTAAAATTTTTACCTTTTAACCTGTTTATTGGCAATTTGGTAAAATTTGGAACATCTCGTACAGGGTGCAAAGATTTTATTTTACGGAAAACATAGAATTTTGAAAAATCTAAAATGACATTGACAGTAGTTTGAAAATGAAGAATTAAAGAGGTATAAACTTATTTAATCTCATAATCGGTAGTCTTAGTATATGGACTAATTAGGAGATATCTCGTAGTTGGCAGTGGGTCTCGTTTTTAATACTTGACAGATGTGACGTTTTGTCTCTATCCTTTTTGGTTTCCTGAAGCGTCATAGTTTCACCAAATCAACGCCATTTTTGATAAAATTTTGTCTAATATTTCTTAATTGGAGACAAGACTACTCTCATCGACAATTTTTTAGTTTCTCTCATAATGCCGCAGTATGACAGGTACTGTTGGGTCCTACCTGCCCTTCTCGCATATTCGTTATAATCGTCAACAAAATTTAGATTAACCACTTGCAGTGGTTATATTAAATTCACAGACGCGTGTGTCAGAACGGTCCAGTGTTTCTGCAACAATTGCCTAACGACGTGTGTACCACGTCGTTGGCGATTCTGTGACAAAAGCACTACGACGTGCGTGACACGTCTTTCTAGCGCAAGTGGTTAATAACATCTTTCCAATCTTCCTTTTACCACGAATTGAGGGTATCATACGAACACCCCTCTCATTTTTCTTAATAAATATTCGAATAGAAAAATAGAAATATAAATCTGCTTGGTCCAGTCCGTTAAACGCTTTGACAGAATTTTGACTGCTTCACTTAATAATTATCCTATTTCGAAATAAAACACGTCGTGTCACAGTCGACACGTTAAAAGACAGCTGTAAAAAGAAAATACTCTTCCAAATGTACCCCTGTACTGAAAATGGCCGCAGTAGAAGCGGTTGTCAAAGCCGCGAGCGACTGGAACCATCATTGGCAGCTGTCTCGGAGCGACAACCTCCCTACTAATCAATTACTCATTTATTCCCGACGAATCTGCCGTCTCGATACCGATTCTTCCAACCGGTGGACTGCATGCAAATATCCTCAGGGCCACGGAACATTTCAATCAAATCCGGTTCGACCGCCGTCAATCCGCATTAGCGTTCCTCATCTACACGGCGCGCGTTGGTTCTTGACATTTGAAGGTGGCAGCGATCGACAGGCGTGACAGCATCGCGTGTTACGGCCACTGCTTAATTACCATGCCGGTAATCTCGGTCTGAGAAAAGTGCTTGGCATTGTCCGCGAATCGCGAGGAAAATCGGCATCCTGTCAGTGCGGTCGGTTGGGGTCGGGTTTGGGTTAGACTCCCGTTTAGGTTCTCGCTCGAAAGGACGAAGGCTCGACAGAGCTCGCTTTCTACCTGGTGCCGGTTTTTCGTTACCCGATCATCACCTTATCGGTCGAATTAATATTTCATCGGCTGGCGCCAATCCTCGCGGAATGTTGATTAAAAGTTGGCAGGGGAAAAATGAAACGAATTTTCTCGCGATCATGCGCGTGTGTCTAATGGCGTCGGGGGGCAGGTTTCGTTTCGATCGCGATCCAGTTAGATATCTGCCGCCATTCTTGCTTTGGCCACCGTTTAGAACGTGTTCGTTGCCGGATCGTTCTGTAATTAGCCTCGGTCTCGTTAAAAATCCCCTGTTCGCTGCCAACTGGCAGTTGTTGGGTCACATGGTGTCGCGGATCGATTTTTCCGATATTCGTCGATCGCTGGAGAATATGGAGAGCTGGTCGGCGATACGCTCGCCTGGGTCACGTTGTATCGGGCAATATCGAGTTGTCGATTTTCGTTTATCGAGGATACGAGCGCTCGGTGAGAAGGATAAGATAGAAGCCTGGCGTTTGTTCGGCTATTTTTAGCGGTGTGTGCCCGGTATATCGGTACAGTGGACCGATTTAGCTCTTGTATCACGAATCCGCGGGTAGATACGATCATCGAGACCGCGTTCGATTTCCGTTTTTACTCGCCGTCCTTATGAGTTAATGGTGCTGAAGAATTGCGCGATAGCCGGGCCCGCGCGTAATACTGACCTGGTGAATACGCGTGACTAATTTCGCGGTAACCATTTCGTAACCGCGGGGAGATAGCTTGGCGAATTTTCTCGGATATGAATCATATGCCGTTTGTTACTTTACACCGAATTAACTCCCGATCGTTTACCGATACTATTTTAACCGGCGCAGTCAGATTGTCTGAGTTACGAATATTTGGACAGTGTGAATGAAACAGCGAGCTGAGTAATGGATATTCAGCAGATATTGACCCTTCGCGCTTCCAAGACGAATCGCTTTTAATAAAATCGTATAGTCATTCTAGCGGGATCATCTACTTTAGTCAAATGGCTCGAAATCTGATTCGAAATATTTTTTGCATGATAATAAAATTTAAGAAATTGATAAAAATATATTTTTCTGTAAGATGGTATAACGTTGGAACCGATTGTTTTATTTAAATATTCGATTTAAAATTTAAATTAATTATTTCAATGTAAATTATTAATTTAATAAAATTAAATTATTTCAATTTATATTAGGGACATATATTTTAGTGTGATCGAAGACGAATCTTTTTTTAATAAAATCGTGTAGGCATTCTATCGGGATCAACTAATTTAGTCAAATAGCACGAAACTTGAGTAGAAATATTTTTTGACAAATTTTGGGATCGCGAAATTTTGTGTCGTATAATAAAATAGATGTAGCATTAGAATAAATTATTTTATTCGGATAATAATTTAATTTAAAAGATCGATAAAAATATATTTTTCTGTAAAATGGTATAACGTTGGAATCGATTGTTTTATTTAAATATTCGATTTAAAATTTAAATTATTAATTTAATAAAATTAAATTATTTCAATTTATATTAGGGACATATATTTTAGTGTGATCGAAGACGAATCTTTTTTTAATAAAATCGTGTAGGCATTCTATCGGGATCAACTAATTTATTCAAATAGCACGAAACTTGATTAGAAATATTTTTTGACAAATTTTGGGATCGCGAAATTTTGTGTCGTATAATAAAATAGATGTAGCATTAGAATAAATTATTTTATTCGGATAATAATTTAATTTAAAAGATCGATAAAAATATATTTTTCTGTAAAATGGTATAACATTGGAATCGATAGTTTTATTTAAATATTCGATTTAAAATTTTATTAGGGACATATATTTTAGTGTGCTTCGAAGACGAATCTTTTTTAATAAAATCGTATAATTATTCTATCGGGATCAACTACTTTATTCAAATGGCTGGAAATCTGATTGGAAATATTTTTTAACAAATTTTGGGACTGTGAAATTTTGTGTCGTATAATAAAATAGACGTAGCATTAGAATCAGTTATTTTATTCGGATGATAATAAAATTTAAACAATTGATAGAAATATATTTTTCTGTGAAATGGTATAACGTTGGAATCGATTGTTTTATTTAAATATTCGATTTAAAATTTTATTAGGGACATATTTTAAATGGCTCTTTTTAATTATTTAAATGGCTTGAAGTTTGATTAGAAATATTTTTTGACAAATTTTAGAATTGTGAGATTTTGTGTCGTATAATAAAATAGACGTAGCATTAGAATCAGTTATTTTATTCGGATGATAATAAAATTTAAACAATTGATAGAAATATATTTTTCTGTAAAATGGTATATAACGTTGGAACTGATTGCGTTATTTAAATATTCGATTAAAAATTTTATTAGGGACATTTTAAATGGCTCTTTTTAATTATTTAAATGGCTTGAAGTTTGATTAGAAATATTTCTTGACAAATTTTATGATCGCAAAATTGTATCTCACATAATAAAATAGATATAGCATTAGAATAAATTATTTTATTTTCAGGATAATTTGATTTAAAAGCTTGATAGATATACATTTTTCTGTAAAATGGTGTAACGTTAGAATCGATTGTTTTATTTAAATATTCGATATAAAATTTTATTAAAGACATACATTTTAACGAATTCCATACTTCTTCCTGTCATTCACCAAATCTATATTTCTAATTTTCCACTAGATCTACATTCTCTAATTTCTTCGTGTCATTCGCCAGATCTGTAACACTGTACAAAGAGCTGATTATCAATGTGTCATTAATTCGTAGCATTAATTGATTTAGAAAACGAGTTTTAATTTCTGATTTTTTTTTATAAATAAAAATTTTTTAATCCTTAAAGGACCACGATCTGAAAAATTCTTCCATATACCCCATATCAGTAATTCATAATACTATGTAGTATTAATACTAATACCTGTTAAGATTACTTGTTCCAAATGGACTTGTATGGAAATGTAAAATCGGAGGAAATCGTTTGGAATATCGAAGTCTGTCGATATCGAGATTTGATTAATTAGTTGCAATCGACTGGTATTAATTTAATTCAGGGAGACAGGAGTACCTGCGTTAACCTAGGCCTCTATACACGCGGATATGTCCCGCTTGCTGGATGATGTCCCGGCTACGCACCCTCCAGCGATGCAAGTAGGTTAACGTCAATTAATTTAATGTTAAATCAATTCCATTCTGTTCACGTGCGATCACCGTTTAAAGCGCACTCGACTCGATTATCGCGTACTACATCTCCCACCTAGTTAATAAAGGCAATTTAAGGCTGCTTGCTCTGTAAACAAACTGTCAGAATCGATTTGTGCCGGCTAGATGCACGAGCATAAATATCGTTTCATTGCTAGATATATACGTGTTGTACCTGCAACACGTCCCCGTGGCTAAGATTTAACCGTGACGTAAATTCGCGGGGAGCGATCGCGAATTAAAAATCTGCACGGTCATGCACGGTGACAAGAGAGATCGGCCGGTGTAAATAGAGCGAGAGAATTTTTTAAGGAGCGGCACACTCTTTACGTCGAGTGCTGTTCCATGCATTTATCATCCCCGTGTTCACCTTAATCCAATTTAATAGCTCGAGCACGGCGAAACTCGATCGCTTTGTATTATCTAGGAGAATCTTTTTATTTCCACGTGATTTTAGGTTAATCCTCCATGATTATTCTACCCTATCGACAGTTCCATTCTCTTTCGACGGGAAACCGTAGATAAAGAATACCGATAGCGGTAATCTGCAAGTTCGAATGGAGCGCGCGAAATTTAAAATAGGTTAATAGGGTTTCGTAAAGTCGCTGTGTAATATATAGAAGAATCTTTTTATTTTCATCCGTGGGTGTTTGTTAATATTCTCTGTCAATAGGAAATCATAAATGCGATAAATGATAAATATAGTAATAATTTACAAACGAGAATATAGCGCGCGAAAATTTAAAATCAGTTTTCAGAGTTTCGTAAGCTCGCTGTGTAATGCATAAAATAATCTTTTTGTTTTGATCTGTGGATATTTATTAACATTCTCTGTGAATATGAAATCATAAATGCGATAAATAATAAGTGTAGTAATAATTTACAAACGAGGATATAGCGCGCGAAATTTAAAATCGGTTATCAAGGGTTTCGTAAGATTGCTGTGTAATATATAAAAGAATCTTTTTATTTCCATTCGTGGATATTTGTTAATATTCTCCGAGAATAGGAAATCATAGATGCAATAAATAATGGGTATGATAATAATTTAAAAACGCGAATATTGCGCGCGAAAATTTCAAATCGGAATTTTGTAAAACCACTGTGTAATACATGAAAGAATATTTTTACTTTAATCTGTGGATATTTGTTAATATTCTCTGTCAATAGGGAATCGTAAATGAGATAAATGATAAATAATTCTAATAATTTACAAACGAGGATATAGCGCGCGAAATTTAAAATTGGTCAACAGGGGTTCCGTAAAATCGCTGTGTAATATGTAAAAGAATCTTTTTATTTTCATCCCTGGATATTTGTTAATATTCACTGTCAATAGGAAATCATAGTCGCAATAAACGATAAATATAGTAATAATTTACAAGCGAGGATATAGCGCGCGAAATTTAAAATATGTCAATAAGGGTTTTGTTGTGTAATATATAAAAGAATCTTTTTATTTTCATTCATGGATATTTGTTAATATTCTCCCTGAATAGGAAATCATAGATGCGATAAATAGTGGGTATGATAATAATTTAAAAACGCGAATATTGCGCGCGAAAATTTAAAATCGGTTAGGAGAATTTTGTAAGACCACTGGGTAATACATAAAAGAATCTTTTTATTTTCATCCGTGAATACTTGTTATTATTTTCTGTCAATAGGAAATCATAGTTGCGATAAATAATAAATATAGTAATAATTTAGAAACGAGGATATAGCGCGCGAAATTTAAAATCGGTTATCAAGGGTTCCGTAAAATTGCTGTGTAATATATAAAAGAATCTTTTTATTTTTATCCGTGAATATTTCTTAATATTCTCCGTAAATAGGAAATCGTAGATGCGATAAATAATAGTTATGATAATAATCTACAAATGCGAATATTGCGCGCGAAAATTTAAAATCGGTCAGTAGAATTTGGTAATACCACTGTATAATATATAGATAAATCTTTCTATTTTCATCCGTGATTATTTGGTTTCATTTTGAGTTCCATTCTATTGTAATACGAAATCACGAGTGCTATAAAGAACGTGACGCGCGAAAATTTAAACTCGGTCAATGGAACTTATTTATTACCATTGGAATCTATTTTTCTCGATTATTATTCATCTTTACTTTGAGTTTCATTCCCTGCCAATAGCGGATCGTAAACGTCGGAAAGAGTATCGTTGGCGATAACCTACGAGCGCGAATAGAGCGCGCGAAAATTGAAAATGGGACAATGGAGTTTCGCAAGATCGTCGTTTATTATCTAGGAAAGTGCATTTATTTCCTCGATTATTATTTGTCTCCATCTCGAGTACCATTCTCTTTCGATAGAAAATCCTGTCGATAATTTACGAGCGCGCGTAAGACGCGCGAAAATTCAAACTCGGTCAATGGGATTTCGTAATATCGCATTGTAATACCTACGAGAATCTTTTTATTTTTCTCCATGATTACTTGCCTCTGTCTTGACTTCCATTCTCTTTCAGTAATAAATCCCAAGCGCCATAAAGAACGTCGATGACGCTGACTTACGCGAGCGAATGGTGCGCGGGAAAATTTAAATTCGATCACGGGCGTTCTCCAAGATAATACAGCAATATCCAAGATTTTTTCCTAAGATTGTAGGTTAATCCACGGGGATTGTTTATCTCTATGTAGATATTCATTCTCCTTCAACGGGGAATCGTAAACGCGATGAGAAATTGCAATGTCGATAACTTACGAGTGCGAACGTTGCGCGCGAAAATTTAAAATCGATCAGAAGAGTTTCGTAAGATCGTTTTATAGCACCTAGAACGATATCTGAAAATCTTTTGTTTCCCGATTGTAGGTTAATCCTTCACCGTTATTTCTCTCCATCTGTCGCAATGGGGAATCGTAAACGCTATGGGAAATAATAATACCCATGACTTACGGGCGCGAATATTTAAAATCGATCGAAAGAATTTCGCAAGGAAGTTTCATTTATTTTCTCACTTTCCGTTATATTTGTATCGTATACGCTCTACGTTACACCGAAAATCTTCTCGAAAATATTCAGCACTTCCTTTATCACTCTTCTATTGCAATCATAAATACCGCGCTCTATATTAATATACCATATCGTAAACGTAATACTCTCTTCTCGTTGGCGCGTTTGTTTGAAATCCAGCCCACAAGGATGAAATTATCGTTGGAAGTGTATATTCCCCGGAATTCAGCTAATCCTAGCCGAAGTCTAAAATTAATTTGCTCCTGCAAATTTCGAATCGCACGATTTTCCGCAAATAACTTACTCGCCCACGGAATTAACGAGTTCGAGAAAAGCTATCGTCGATTCCCGCTTAAATACCAAAATATATTTGACCGTTCATAAAAGTAGCATCGTTTATTTTCATTTCCCCGATCATTCAGACTTTGTTACTCACGTCGCTATATCCAGCGATCGGGAAAGAATCGATGTTAGTGGTGGATGAAATTTAATAGCAATAAGAACAATTATTTATTTAATTACGAAGATTATCAAACACAAATATTACGTTGAAATATAATCAATTTATCGTAATACACCCTCACACGTCTTCTCACCATTAACCCATTTGTATCGTGGCTCTACTTAAGGTACCGTGATCAGGCATCAGTGACGTTCAACTGACGACTAGCCCGTAACGAACCGATGTAGACGAGATGCTCACAAAAGGGATCAAACGTGATCTGTGGCATATGAAGAATATTCAGCAACTGGTAATTGAAAAATTCAGCTCGCGGATTATTCCGCGGTCGGTGATAGGCGACAGTCGTATCTCGCGGAATATTCCGCGCTCGGTGATAGATGATAGTCGTATGTCGCGGAATATTCCGCGCTCGGTGATAGGCGACAGTCATGGCTCGCGGATAATTCCGCGCTTGGTGATAGACTGCAGTCGTAGTTCGCGGATTATTCCGCGCTCGGTGATATACGACTATCGTAGCTCGCGGAATATTCCGCGCTTCGATGCAAATGGGTTAATACTAAATTGCAACTGACATATGCCAAATCTTTCTTTTTTTCCTTCCTCTTTCATACGTTACATTACATACACAATTCACACAACACCTCGATCATTATACGCATACTCGTTCCACTCATTCCAACACATATATACTTAACACTTTACCGACCGCTGGCGATTCAATAGCATAAGCACATCCGACCAACCGCTCAGCTACAGATTCTCCCTGGCTCCCCCATATAAAAATGGGGAGCTTACAAAGCAATGCAACTGATACAACTGAGCAACGTACCTCGATACTAAATAACAAATTACTGTTTATATAATGGTAATGGCTGCTCATCTCAATGACAACCGATTAATAGGCTATATAGGTCGGTAAGCGTCGGTGACAAAATGTCGATTAACCCTTTGCACTCGGTGATTATTTTCGTTACAGAGAAATAGCAATTCAGAGACTTTCCACTGTAACGTCGAGGATATTTTTGAAACGGTAAATAAGGAATCGGGTATAAATTAAGAATTAAAATAATTTTATTTCGACATTCCATGCAATCTTAGGTTATTTTAGATTTCATATGTTAACACGTTGACTGCCATGGGGGCCATCGGTGACCGGCAACGCGACCATTAGTAAAAATATATAATTAGAGTAAATATCGATACTGATAAATTTTTAAACAGTACCATTGTTACTATAATGATTCGAAGAAATTAATGCCATACAGGACATGCAAAAATAATTTTATTTATACAAAGAAAAGGCGAACCAAAACAGTCGGCACAATATGTCGCCACTTTTTTAGTGCAATTTTTTGCTCTCATTCTTCCTAGCTGATTTGAATTATTTTCATAGCACACTTTGCAAAATCGCCTTACATTTCGCACACTTCCAGGTTTCTTTTTAAATTCGCGACGACGTTTTTTCTGTACGTAATTGCTCGATGAAATGCAATCTTCGTCATCGGAACATTTCACTAAATACATCGCTAACTTCATCCTAAAATCGGGAATTGAAATATTTTTTCGAGTTGCTTTTTAAACAATTGATAATGGCAAAAATGGTCTACAGCGCCGCGGGGGTCACCGGTGACCCCCGCCACGAAAAATACATTAAACGCGATTATACGACTCACCTTATCTGCTGTAAATAATATTTCAACATAATATGCATCGCATAATAAAATATTCAGTTGGCGTCATGGGTAAACCACGTAAAATGCGCGTGGCAGTCAACGTGTTAATCAACATGGATCTTCGGAATTTGATGAAACGGTGACTTAGACTCTCGAGTGCAAAGGGTTAATAGGCTATCGGTCGATAAAGTGTAAAAAATCCAACTAACTATCACCACAATCGATTCTCGTTAGCATTCGCGGTTTCTACGACCTCGCGATAAAACCACCCCCTCGATATTGCTGGTTACAATCGATATAATTACAATCGTAATAACTTAATCGAACGATCGCGAGGCAGTTGGCTTATTGGTACTCGGCCATTGCCGGCAATTTATTATCATTCCTTCGGCTATTATCGTTATCGCGCCGATATATTCATACCGGTCGATTATAATATAATTAATTCCGACCTTAATTACCGTGCATCCCCCCGCGCAATTATTCACCGGGGTATCCTCGTTTTTGAATGACGGAACTGGTTCCAGCGATAGCGTTTCATGCCGATGATAAATAATTCGCGAGTCGGTAGGCTCGTTACGATACAGCGGTTTTCCCTGCTAAATCGTGTCAGGTATAACGAAATGACGCGATAATCTATTAAAAACCGTGGGATAATGTCCCAGATAGGAATCTTATATCTCTCGATACCGATCTACGCGGGACACCCGCGATCAAAACATTCCACGATCGTTTGCCTCGAAATCGGCTCACAGCAGCATTGTATCTCGGTGTTCTACTTATGCTCGGATCGCATGGAAAATATCGCGGTTGGCGCGCTTTCAGACGCGCGCGGCATAAATTCAGGACGTCGGTGTAATTTATGGAACTTGTCCATTATGGAAATTCGACGCGGCCATTTCCATAATGATCTAATTCCACGGGATCTAATTTCGCGTTTAGCGGAGATTACAGCAGGAAGTGCTGCCCATTCGCCTCGGCAAACACTTGTTTTTAATAACTCCGTGTTGGACGGTGGATTGGAAATCGGTTGACGATCGGGTAGATTATTTTAGATAAGGGATGTCGATCGCGCGAATTCCGATCGTACTTATTTTTCCTTGTACCCCGCTGCTTTTTCTCCATTAAGGCTATCTCGCCTGCGTTGGGCGCTCGTAGGTGCTCTCACAATAAGACGTATATCACCGGGCGGGGAAAAATGAAATGTGGAAGCAGACATTTACGGTACGGTAAAATGTTGGTTTAATAACCGAGTGCAGCGGTACAGCGAAGTTTTCGAGGCATTAAACGACCCACTGCTTTCCTCGATAGCTTCGAGTAGGCGATCGTACTCGACGATCTATCATTCCATTAATCATTCCACGTTACAACATACATTCGATAATTCATCTCTCGCGTTACTTGTCAATCAGGTCCTAATTGATTATTAACCGAAAGACATTACCGTGCTGTAAACGTAAAGCAGTCAATAAAGCGGGTACGCGAGATGGCTAATAAGTTGGGCTCGACGAGAGAGCTGGGGAACCATGGTATAGTTGGCATGATCAGCTGGACTCGCGTGTAATTTAAGCGGTTCTTTAACACTGGGACTACCTGTTAAAGGGGTTATAACGCAAACAATGGTCAGTGGAAAACTGTGGAAAAATTACTTATACAGATCTTTATTGAATGGTTAGAGCTGGCCTGTTTAGAGCCTCGCAGGTCAAAAGTCGTCTTCAGAAGACTGGTGACAAAAGACAGAACACAGGGGGAAGGGATCACCCCCTCGCCCCTTCGAAATGTAGAGTTTACTTCGCTATTGAATTTTACCATAACACTACTAACCCAGTGAAAATGATGCGAGTTTGTTGTATAATAATCATATATTTATTAAAAAATTATAAATTATACACCTCTTATAACGTAACTGTTCACTCTCACGGTTCTTTTAATTTACTGAACTTTCTTACAACATATCAACTCTGATCCATAGCAACTGCACAACACCACGCATTCTAGATCTTCCACTCGCACTTCTGAAAACATACATATCTACATTCGTGCCATTACTCGACCTCACACCTTTGCATTCATACTAATAAAACCTAATCCACAAATGACTGGTCCCAGAATTTTCCTTTTTGCAATCAACGAACACATACACCTGCTTTAAGAATAAAATTGGTACCAAATTAAAATTCAGAAAGAACTGTAATCAATGTATTCACTCGTATTCATCGTACTGCTGAAATTACTATAATTTGTGCACGTTATAGTTAGGTACCCATTAAAGATCGGTAGTTCTATGTGGCCGCGTCCCCCATGTGGGGGGGAGGAGTATGCTTCCGTGGGGGCCCCGTCCCCAAAATAGGGGGGCCGCTCTTCTTGTTCAAGTTAAATAGGATTTTCAGCTGGATTTTTATAAGGAATTTAATGGAATAAGCACTGAATTTTAAATATAGGATATACAACATAAAAATATTAAGAATATACACATTATGCTATACTTTTTATTCATTTATATTTTGGATACAATATTACATTTGTTAAGCCTTGGAATGTCGTGCCGGTATTTTGTTCGTCCCTTGGTTAGAATAGACCCAAAAGACCGTTAGGGTCTTCTGGCAGCCAGATTCTAATTGCTGTTTTAGTTCAAGTTCCGTGTCCTTTCTATCTTCATTTTCAATGCATTTTCAAACAATTCTTTATTTCCCTCGGGTCACCGGACACGAGGCTTTCTTTAGCCATTAATGTTAGAAAGCAGGCAACAGCACTTAGGATTTGGCTGACAATAGGCCTGCAAAGAAAGGGACCAGGCCATGCGCGATGTCGCGACTTTCGGAGCCATAAAGTAACGGGTCCTTCAGGAAGGATCACGAATGTGCGGGTGGCCCACCAGCAACCCCCTTTGAGGGAGAGGCTTCCTCCACCGGCAGACCTGGTCGCGGAAGACGGTCCTCCCTTTTTTGGGGGCATCTGATTCGTGGACCGAGGGCCCACCCTCGGTCCTGTCAACCACCAATGGGAAAACCGATTTCCCTTTGGAAACCATGGGCTCCGAAAGATCGTGCATCGCACAAGCTAGTTTGGTCAGTACCAGTGAGTCAGCAAATAATATTCGAAGAGTTCAGAAGAGTTAACCGGAACAATTACAAAATATACAGTCCACTAAAACACAAGTTCCTCAAGAGATTTGGGTCGTCATTAACCGTCGCCAATTGCCGTCGACCTATTGACGATATACAACGTTATACTATGTCGCGTGGTATTCGTTAAAACAGTCTAAATACATTTGTCGTGATTTCGGACAATTGGAACAATAGGTCGTAGTGTTTTCACAATTTTTCGTAATTGTCTGTCAATATGTTTATGAGTGGTAAAATTTTACCAAGTCTGCTACTCTGTTCTATCGTTTCGTTCTTTGCAAAATGCAAGTTTGCTGATAGTAATTCAAAACGATTAGATATTGAATAGACGAAAATAGAAAGAAGAAGAAGAAAAATATCATGAGAATTCATGCCATAATTTATACGCTATTTATACCAAATTTCAAGAAATTTCCAATATTTCTAAATAGGAACTTTAAACTTTAAATCAACTAAAGGGAAAAAAGAGGGGGAAAATATCGTCAAAATTTATATAATAATTTATACGTTATTTGTATCAAATTTCAAGAAATTTCCAATATTTCTGAACAGGAATCTTAGATATTGAATAGACGAAAATAGGAAGAAGAAAAATATGGTCAAAAGTGATGCAATAATTTATACGCTATTTATACCAAATTTCAAGAAATTTCTGATATTTATAGATAGGAACCACAAACTTTAAATCAACTAAAGGGAAAAAATAAAAATTATCGTCAAAATTCACATAACAATTTATACACCATCGATACACGCAATTTATTATCAAATCTCTATACATTTCCAATATTTCCAAATATGAACCTTAAATCTTAAATCAACAAGAAGGGAAAAAAGAGAGGAAAAATATCAACAAAATTAATACAATAATTTATACCCCATTTATACCAAATTTCAAGAAATTTCCTATATTTTTAAATTGCAATCTTAAATATTAAATAGACGAAAATATCAAGAACAAAAAGAAAATAAATATCGTCAAAATTTATACCAAATTTCAATTAACTTCCAATATTTCTGGATAGGAACCTTAATCCTTAAATCGACAAGAAGAGAAAGAAGGGGAACAAATATCGTCAAAATTTATATAACAATTTATACACCATCGATACACGCAATTTATTATCAAATCTCTATACATTTCCAATATTTCCAAATATGAACCTTAAATCTTAAATCAACAAGAAGGGAAAAAAGAGAGGAAAAATATCAACAAAATTAATACAATAATTTATACCCCATTTATACCAAATTTCAAGAAATTTCCTATATTTTTAAATTGCAATCTTAAATATTAAATAGACGAAAATATCAAGGACAAAAAGAAAATAAATATCGTCAAAATTTATACCAAATTTCAATTAATTTCCAATATTTCTGGATAGGAACCTTAAACCTTAAATCGACAAGAAGAGAAAGAAGGGGGACAAATATCGTCAAAATTTATATAACAATTTATACACCACCGATACACGCAATTTATCGTCAAATCTCGATAAATTTGCAATATTTCCGATAATAATTTCAGACCCGAAATCAACGAAAAGAAAAATAAGAAAATTTCCCATATTTCTGGATAAGGACGTTAAATCTCGAATGAAGGAGAAGAAAAGAATAGAAAAAGAAGGGGAGGAGAAAAAGGAGATCGGAATGGAAAAAGATGAAAGTGTGACAAGGAAGTAAGAAAGAGAAGTGCAGGCTTAATGCGCACGCGCCCCGTGCCCGTAACGCAAAGATCCCTCGTGCACCGGCGCGATTTATCAAGTTGTAAAACGGCCAATGGATGTTAGCTGTCAGGTTGGCCAAGCAACGATTTGTCATCCGGCCGCGGCAGCTGACTCCCGCTACGCAACAGAGGGTTCCACTAACTTTGTTAGGATTCCACGGCAGTCGGTGCTGATCGCATCCTGACACGGCTTTTACGCGACTGTCAGATCGATACGGCCGCGTGAAACTGCACGATAAAAGCGTGACAGTCGGGAAAAAAAGCTTGCACTTTAGATGTCACTTGAATAAGACGAGAGAGAGATAGATATATATATAGAGAGAGAGGGGGGAGATGTGAAGGATGAACAGGGTTTTTTCCTCTCGACCCTTTCGTCCCTATACGCATGATTATGCGACCTGTTCACGGGATAAAAGGATTCACTTTGCTTCTTCGAATTTTCTTTTTCTTTGGTTTAGTTTAGCGACAAAGTACCTACTTGATCAATGATCGAGCTTCCATGGTGGAATAAATTTCTACGTTTTGCTTAGTGGTGTTAGTCCACGTTATTTTGTATATGCATATACAAATCGTTCGTGAAGAATTATTTCTAAGTATAAATGAATTATTTCTAAGTATTCTTAGAATTATTTCTAAGTATAAATGAATAAAATAATTTTATGTTTCTTTTCCTTTTCTGAGAATTGAAAAATGTACAAAATGATTTATGTAGTTCTATGTCTATTCAGGCTACGTGTTTCGTAGACATCACGTTTCGTTGGATTTCTTTTTTCGTATAAACGTAAGCTTTATACGAGCTAACTTCACTTTTTGAAAAATTGTAAATATAAAAAGTTATGACTGTACTAAGTGCTTTGACACTTGAATTTAAGATTTTTCATAAAGCGAAGTTATGAAATCGATTTGTGCAGTGAACGGCTCATGTATCTCCTGTTGTTGTTAACTTAATTTGGTAAAGATATTGCAGTATCGCGAAATGCCCACCTCGTGTGCAGGTGACTTTGGGTTGGAAAGTCGTCGAGGGTTCGAGGGTCAGGTCATTTGGAAAAACCTCGGCGATGCGTCAGGCCCTTAGCATGACCATATTTGGTCGTGTTGGGGGAGGCTTTCTTAGGGAGTATATAAAGAAGGCAGAAATGGTTAAGGGAGGATTCTTGATAGACGTTTCTTCTTGAGAGACAGTGCTGGAGAGTTGGTTGTAGTCGTGTTGTGAGTTGTTATCGTGTTGCTAGTTGTAATCGTGTTGTTAGGTATAAATGTGTCGTTGTAGTCGTAAGAGTTTAGTTGAAATATATATATATATAATTCTATATTATAATTCTATATAATTCTATATATATAATTTTATATTCGCAGTCTTTACCGTCATCGCACATTGTATTATATTATTATTTTATGTCTAATAAATA
>NW_016913149.1:78965-104318 GCF_001483705.2 Eufriesea mexicana | reverse complement strand
TATTATTATTATTATTATTATTATTATTATTCTCTACGTACTTCGTGGTCTTTTCATCTGTATGATGGGTTTTTAACCAAGTCATAAGCTTGTTCTCTATTCCTTTTGGATGACTTTTCTGACTATTGTTGCAGTTTTTAATGTGTGAAAGTGGTTGTCATAGAATCTGTGGTACGAGTGTGAGAAATATTTGTGTGGAAGGAAAACAATCAGTAGCTGAATGACAGTCATTATATATAGACGTTATGTGTGAAAGAGTCCTCGAGATATTATGTCGCAGTTAAAAGCGAATTTATTTTACGAGATTTAGTTATAATTTATGTTACACTGTTATTGTGTTAAATAAATCTTATTAGTTTATCCATTTACTCATATTTAATATCGTTGCTTTTCGTATGTCTGTGTGTAATTGTGGGTGTAAGCCCATATTGTTATTAGGTTTTGTATGAATTTCTTCGACGTAATACCTGTTGTGGATGTAATGATGGGTACTTCTGTGACTGTTTCTTGGCCCCATAGTTTCTTTATTTCGATTGCTAGTGACGTGTATTTTTATTTTTATATTAGGTTTGTAGCGTAATATCCCAGAGTAGCTTGTGGTTTGGATTTTCAAATATTATTATTATTATTATTATTATTATTCTAAATTTGATTATCTAAATTTGATAATTGACATTTACGAAATAGGTTAGAAATGGTGTAATAATCGTATAAACGAAATAAATAGACTTAACAGAGCTTCGAATAAGGTTTCAAATGGAACACTGTTATCCGATTATTAAAAATACGTCGTATATTTAACTCTTTGCACTCGACGATATTTTCGTTTTAAGAAAATAGTAATTCGAAGACTTTCTGCCATAAAGTCGACGATAATTTTAAAACGGTAAATAAGAAATCGTGTAGAAATTAACCCTTTGCACTCGACGATTTTTTGGCTCAAGGAGGGTACGAGTTGAAAAATTTTCCACTATAAAGCTGATAAAGCTGATACTTTTTGAGCAGTAAATAACAAATCGTGTAATAATTAATATTACAATTATTTAATTTCGATATTTAGCACACTGTTACATTATTTTAAATTTGATATATTAATTAATATCGAGCTTCGAAATTTTATCAAACTGATAAGGTCTGAAAGGCGCCTCTCGAATGCAAAGGGTTAAGACGTGGAATTATTTTACTTCGATATTTTACGCATCGTTGGATAATTGTAAATTTGATATATTAATTAATATCCAACTTCAGAATCCGATTAAATGGCGACTGAGAGGCGCCTCTCGAGTGCAAAGGGTTAATATTAATTTTATACATATCAGGGGATACATAGTAAGCATACGAAAGAAACAAATCTATTTAACACGTTCAATACCACGGGGGTCATCGATGACCGGTTTTCAACTTGACGGTGGCGCCACCTGCGCGCCCAAATTGATAGAAATATATATAATTTAAACAAATGTGAATATTTAGACATTTTTTATTATTACCATCGTTAATTCAATGGTGACCCCCATCGCAATTAACATATAAAACATGATTACACATTGTAACCTATCTATTGCAGATAATATTTGAATATTACATATATCGCATGATAGAAAATTCATCATGGCGCCACGAGCAACGGCTGTAAAATTGGCGTGGCATTCAACGTGTTAATACAAAAATGCAATTACCTGAAATTTAATCGCAGGAGTAGATGGAAAAAGTTCACGGTTCTATTTACGAAGAAATTTCGCGAAAATTCGCGGTTAAAATTACCCGAGTCGTCTGAGACCCCGTCTCTGGTAATGTCGAATTATTTCCGTGCTATATTAAAAATAAATCGAAACGACCCAGATCGGATAATTGCTACACGGTGGTGATATACGACGGCCGTACCGAAAGTGACCGTGCGAAATTACAATGGATATACCGGTCTAACGGAAATTAACGCAGGTGGCTGCGTCTCTCATAGATCTAACGAGACGAACGTTCGTCGAAGGTGATTCGGAACGTAATTCCGTGCTCGCACACGGCGAATGGAACAGTGTATTATTATTAAACATTCAGACATACTGGCTGTCAGAAATAAATAGCAGCGCGTGTCGTATTAGTACGTCTTCATGCATGTTAAGCGTGTCCCAGGGGGCACGAGAGAGCGGATGAAATAGTAACTCCCCGAGCAAATTTGCCTAAGTGACAATCCCTTTCATTCCGAACTGTTGCCTTTCGATTTGTGACAGCATCGATGTTGCAGTTATTTTTTATTTTTTAAATATATCTTTTTTTAATGAATTTTTGTCAAATTTTTGTTAGGTGACTTTGTTACCCCCCTCCCCCCACACACACACACTCTTTTTTCGAGTCTTTATTGCACGCATTATTATCTTTAACCTATTATATATATATAATATATTTGGAATAAATATTTGGAATTTAATGAAAGAAAAGGAATTATAATTAAAAATAATTATGATATATTATATCATTTGCATTTATTATTTATAATTTTGGAAAGTTGAGGAAAGACTGTTTCCTTTCGATTTTTGACAGCATCGATGTTTTAGTTACACTTTATTTTTTAATATCTTTTTTGGTGGATATTGTCAGGTGACTTTGTTACGTCCCCCTCTACTCTGTTCTCGAGTCTTTATTGCACGCATCATTACCCTTAACCTATTTTGTATATATATATTTTTGGAATTTAGTGAGAGAAAAGGAATTATAATTAAAAATAATTATGATACATTATATCACTTGCATTTATTATTTATAATTTTGGAATGGTTGAAGAAAGACTGTTTCCTTTCGATTTGTGACAGCATCGATATTTTAGTTATTTTTTGTTTTATTGATATTGTCAGGTGACTTTGTTACTTTCCCCTCCACGCTTTTTTCGAGTCTCTATTTCACGCATTATTACCCTTAACCTATTGTATATATATACTTCTGGAATAAGTGTGTGGAATTTAGTGAGAGAAAAGGAATTATAGGTAAGAGGAATAATTATGATATATCGTATAATTTGCATTTATTATTTATAATTTTAGAAAGGTGTATTGGAATTTTTATACGAGTTAGTTGTTTCTGTATATTTTTTAAATATTTTTGGATAGTTGTAATCCTTTGAAGCGTAGGTTAAGAAAAGCATAAAAGCAGGGCCCTTGACGACCAAATCAGAGTCCTTAAAAATTAATTGTGATTAATTAGACAGCATCTTTGTATGTTCCCGTTGCATTATCTTAGTATTCTTTTCCTAAATTAAATTAGTTTTATTTAGTTTCGTGTTTACGTTGTTCTGTTCTTGTTCTGTTCTTTGGTGCCCCGAAACCAGTTTTCGTCATCCTACAATATTATAATTGTAACCAGTTCGAGTCATTCAAAATCACCATATTCGAGGATGCAAGGTAGAATAATTAATTGCAATCGTGTCAAGACGGCAGTGTATCAATTATCAAAAGTTATATAAATAGTTTAAATTAAATAGATTAAATTAGAACACGAAATTCCACTACGTTTCACGCATAAAAATTAGACGGAGTCTAGGAAACGAAACAGTACCGGGTCCAACTCGAAATAGGACCGCGAAGAGCTGAAAGTGAATCGCTGAGAGGTTAGGAACGGGTACGAAGTATCGTACGAGTGCGTAACAATGAGAAATTGGAAGCGGTGAACGAAGCATATGGTCGTGACGCGTTTCCATGCATATTAAGCAGCACCCGAGGGGCCCGTAACTATTCCACGTACGGGAGTAACTCAGGCACGCACTCTGCCGGGAGAAGCGGTAAGCCGCGTAAACGTTCGTAATACAGCCGTAATATTTTTCCACACGGTTGACAATTGCACCGTGTGCAAGGACACGGCTGTTTACAACTTTATCCTCGGTCAGAATCGCGGAACGACGACACGGGAACTAGCGATCCTGTAGGCCATCCTGAGCTCTGGCTTCCACACCGTGTTAAGTAGCCGACAAAGTTCCTACCTTGTCCTTTCAACATCCCCGCCTTTTCAACGTCGCTGTTCCCAAGTTTCTGTGTCATCTTTGGACACTGCTTTGGAGGTAGAAGCGTTGCTGGGACGATTAGGCGAAGGTTTAATGTATATAGGTCCTTTTTGTTTCTATCGTGTGCCAATATTTGGGTAATCTAAAGACCATAGGTCCTTTTTGTTTCTATCGTCTGCCAATATTTGGGTAATTATATGTGCATCGTGTTGCTAAATATTTAGAATTATGTTTATTTTCTTTGATTTTTCGTTTTTATTTGATACTGAGATAGTTCCAGTCGTAAATACTGCTCTGGTGTATTTAGGTAAGCATCACTGGGATGATTAGGCGAGGGTTTGACGTTCATAAGTCCTTTTTGTTTCTACCATGTGCCAATATTTGGGTAATTATATTTGCACTGTGTTGCTAAATATTTAGAATTATGTTTATGTTTCTTCATTTTTTATTTTTATTTGTTCCTGAGAGAGTTCTAGTCCTAAATACTGTATTGATATATTTAGATAAACGTCATTGGGACGAATAGGAGGAGATTTGACGACCATAGGTCCTTTTTGTTTCTATCGTCTGCCAATATTTGGGTAATTATATGTGCATCGTGTTGCTAAATATTTAGAATTATGTTTATTTTCTTTGATTTTTCGTTTTTATTTGATACTGAGATAGTTCCAGTCGTAAATACTGCTCTGGTGTATTTAGGTAAGCATCACTGGGATGATTAGGCGAGGGTTTGACGTTCATAAGTCCTTTTTGTTTCTACCATGTGCCAATATTTGGGTAATTATATTTGCATTGTGTTGCTAAATATTTAGAATTATGTTTATGTTTCTTCATTTTTTATTTTTATTTGATACTGAGAGAGTTCTAGTCCTAAATACTGTATTGATATATTTAGATAAATGTCATTGGGACGAATAGGAGGAGATTTGACGACCATAGGTCCTTTTTGTTTCTATCGTCTGCCAATATTTGGGTAATTATATGTGCATCGTGTTGCTAAATATTTAGAATTATGTTTATTTTCTTTGATTTTTCGTTTTTATTTGATACTGAGATAGTTCCAGTCGTAAATACTGCTCTGGTGTATTTAGGTAAGCATCACTGGGATGATTAGGCGAGGGTTTGACGTTCATAAGTCCTTTTTGTTTCTACCATGTGCCAATATTTGGGTAATTATATTTGCACTGTGTTGCTAAATATTTAGAATTATGTTTATGTTTCTTCATTTTTTATTTTTATTTGATACTGAGAGAGTTCTAGTCCTAAATACTGTATTGATATATTTAGATAAATGTCATTGGGACGAATAGGAGGAGATTTGACGACCATAGGTCCTTTTTGTTTCTATCGTCTGCCAATATTTGGGTAATTATATGTGCATCGTGTTGCTAAATATTTAGAATTATGTTTATTTTCTTTGATTTTTCGTTTTTATTTGATACTGAGATAGTTCCAGTCGTAAATACTGCTCTGGTGTATTTAGGTAAGCATCACTGGGATGATTAGGCGAGGGTTTGACGTTCATAAGTCCTTTTTGTTTCTACCATGTGCCAACATTTGGGTAATTATATTTGCATTGTGTTGCTAAATATCTAGAATTATGTTTATATTTAATTTTTCATTTTTATTTGGTCCTGAGATAATTCGAGTCCTAAATACTGTACTGGTGTATTTAGATAATTATATTTATATTTTTGTAATGCGTTGATATTTAGATAATTATTTCTACATTTTCCCAACGTGTTGATTTTGATTTAGAATTACGCCTATATTTCTTAATTTTTTATTTTTATTTGGTCCTGTACCTGATATACTTGAGATACCTGATATACTATTCATCTGTGAATTTCACGATTCTAATAACAGAGCATGTAATTAGTGTTCCTATTAAACTTCCTATTAAAAAAAGAATCAGGAGAAAAAATGTGAGTGTAACTGATTAATTAGACTCCCAATGTTATTCGCATAATCATAGATAGAGATAGAAACGAAGGTACAAATAGACGAATAGAAAATATTCCGAAGATACCAAATAGGGAATGCTGTGTAGCTCTCACAAGCTCCCTCGTCGACCTTTCATCTAATTCCTCTGGTCGTTCATGCTGGACCATCGAACCACCTATCGAGTACACGCTTCAATTATGAAGCAAACATTAGCAAACCAAACTGAACAAGCATAAGTGGTCGTTTAAATCCCAGACCGGTGTTCTCACCTTTTTTCTCTCTCTCTTTCTTTTTCTTTCCCTCTCGAGATCCACCAAGAATTAAGGTGGTTAAGAGATTGCGGAACGAAGCAGACCTCTCGAGTTTCAGGCTCGTTGGTATGCAGTCGGCTTGGTTTCTTGCAAATTTGCAGTCTCTTTACCGCGTAAAATGACGTTAGACCGTAACAGCTTCCTCGTGATTTCACCCCGTTTATGCATTATGCAAGCAGAGAGCGAGAGGCGAAGAGCAGGTGAGAGGACCAGGGAAACCGGGCGAAGATAATGAGAAGGCGGTCGATGATGCTGGTTTAATCGCCTCGCGAAACACCTGAACCCACCGGCTTCGCCATATTCGCGCCAAGTGGTTCCACCGTTTCGACAACTTGAGTAGAAGATTAGTGGCATTTGTCAAAGTTTGAAGACGTTTGCAAGCTTTTGCCACCGTCAGATTTACAGCTGAGATCATTACTGCATTCTTTCAAACGATTTCAACGTTTCAACAACTCGGGTAGAAGATTAGTGACGTTTGTCAGAGTTTGAAGACGTTTGCAAGTGACATTTACAGCTGAGACCATTGCTTAATTCTTTCAAACGGTTCCAATGTTTCAACAACTCGGGTAGAACATTTGCTAGCTTTGTTAAAGTTCGAAGACGTTTGCAAGCTTTTGTCATCGTGAGATTTACAGCTAAGATCATTGTTTAATTCTTTCGAACGGTTCCAACGTTTCAACAATTCTGGTGGAGGATTAGTGACGTCTGTCAGAGTTTGAAGACGTTTGCAAGCTTTTGCTACCGTCAGATTTACGGCTGAGACCATTGCTTAATTCTTTCAAACGGTTCCAATGTTTCAACAACTCGGGTAGAACATTTGCTAGCTTTGTTAAAGTTTGAAGACGTTTGCAAGCTTTTGCCACCGTCAAAATTACAACTGAGACCATTGCGGAATTGTTTTGGACGGTTCCAACGTTTCAACAACTCGGGTAGTATATTAGTGACATTTGTCAGAGTTTGAAGACGTTTGCAAGCTTTTTCCACCGTCAGATTTACAACTGAGGCCATTGCTGAAATCGTTCGAACGGTTCTAACGTTTCAACAATTCAGACAGAAAATTAGCGACGTCTGTCAGAGTTTGGAGATGTTTGCAAACTTTTGCCATCGTGAGATTTACAGCTGAGGCCATTGTTTAATTCTGTCAAACGGTTCCAACATTTCAACAACTCGGGTAGAACATTTTCTAACTCTGTTAAAGTTTGAAGATGTTTGCCAGCTCCCAGGACCAATGCTCTTTCAGACAGCGGAGTAACAAAATTCAAGGAAAATTAATTTAAATAATATAACCTAACCTAACTTCACCCGAATTTCGTAATTTGTCCATAGAATGTTATACTATTATAATTTAACTTGGATACCTTTGGGTTCCTATCTTTTATACCAGGAATACTAGATTCACTTGGACAATTCTAGGTCTAGCCCTATCCTTTTTACCAAGTTCACCCCTAATCTACCTACAGTAAAATATTTTCTCTCCGATTTTGAAATATTATTGTAGTATACCAAAGTAGTCACAATGTTCATTTTCGAATTTTTCATTCTCTACTTTTTATTTTTCAACGCGTCGAAGATAGCTAGCCTTTGACAGCAAGTAGCCTCGACTCTGATCCACGCAGCAACGCAGTTATGCGTGCACCTGTTAATTTTTAGTACGTCGCATTAACTTCACCCGAATTTCGTAATTTGTCCATAGAATGTTATACCATTATAATTTAACTTGGATACCTTTGGGTTCCTATCTTTTATACCAGGAATACTAGATTCACTTGGACAATTCTAGGTCTAGCCCTATCCTTTTTACCAAGTTCACCCCTAATCTACCTACAGTAAAATATTTTCTCTCCGATTTTGAAATATTATTGTAGTATACCAAAGTAGTCACAATGTTCATTTTCGAATTTTTCATTCTCTACTTTTTATTTTTCAACGCGTCGAAGATAGCTAGCCTTTGACAGCAAGTAGCCTCGACTCTGATCCACGCAGCAACGCAGTTATGCGTGCGCCTGTTAATTTTTAGGACGTCGCATTAATCGCTGTATATTTTTCACGGTATCACGCGTATTTTCTATTTGTCGTGTCATAGTCTGCAGATTCTAGGTTAGTAGTCGCAGCGTTATGGCAAGTCGAAGCGGTTTACAGTATATCTCACAGTATATCTCGATTTCTTTCTGTCACACACGACCAACACACGTTCAACGTAAGAAAAGATATATATTACTTCTCTCGGTGCATGTTCATAATTCATCGAGAGCCGTCGTAATTTACATTGGCATCTATTTTCTGTGTAACTAGACTTCTTTTTTCTTGGTAACCAGCATGTTGACAACCGATAACGAGAACTCTCGTTTTTATTTGACATACGCAAGTGACCGAAAACACGGTATCTCATTCTCGGACACATGTACTATTCCTTGATTGTTTCTCAGATAACCATATCTAATTTCTGCCACACAAAGCGGGCCATTCAACCAAAGCTTTATTACCTACTCACTGTATCACACGATGAAAAATCCTAGATTTATCACGTATTATCTTCGTTGCTATTGTTTATTTATTTACTTTGTTTCTTACTGCTTTCTCAGGATTTCAGGGTACATACTGTTAATGGTGCATGAAATTTAATAACAGTAAGAACAATTATTTATTTAATTACAAAGATTATCATACACAAATATTAGGTTGAAATATAATTAACCTTTTACACTCGACGACTTTTTCGTTACAGAAAAATAGTAATTCGAAGACTTTCTGTCATAGAGTCGACGATATTTTTAAAATGGTAAATGAGAAATCATATGCAAATTAAGACGTAGAATTATTTTTCTTCGACATTCCACACGTCGTTAGGTAATTTTAAATTTGATATATTAATTAACGTCTATATTTAGAATCTGATTAAATGAGAGTCATCTCTCGAGTGCAAAGGATTAATATGAGTTGATACCAATTTTATTCTGAAAGCAGATGTATGTGTTCGGTGATTGCAAAAAGGAAAATTCTGGGACCAGTGATTTTCACTGGGTTGGTAGTTCCAGTGTTAACCCTAGAATTACCAATGCAGTCAAAATGACTGGTCCCAGAATTTTTCCTCTTGCAATTATTAAATACATACACCTGCTTTTCAAAAAATATACATTGACTCATATCGAGGTAAAATTGTAATTAATATATTTATTTTATATTTTTTATATATTATTTTTTATTATATATTTTGTAATATATTTATTATATATTTATGTAATTATTTTCATGGTATTACTAAAATTACTATTATCTATGCCTACCTAGATTTAGGTATCCTTATTAAAGATCGGTAGTTCTATTATTAAAATTACCTATTTTACAGAAAATTTGATCTTTTAGCTCCATAGAAATTTTGGAATCGCTATAATTGACCATAATCTTTTAAAAATGACTGCGAATCGTTTAAATGGCCACGCGGCTATTGCCTGCAGACGTCATTGACCATCTTCACTGACGATGAGCTCTTCTCGTCCCCTCGGCCTTTGGACGTCGTTTTACATACCATAAATCATTGTAACAATATCGCCGGAGCATGTTAATTTGCCACATATTTTTCACTATACCGGAAGCGATAAATCTGTCCTGATTTGTGGCAGCGGCACGCTTTTATGTATTTTTTCCTCCGTCTCCCGCCTCGTCAGTGGGACGGATATTTTCGTCGTTCCGGGTTATGATGGATTCGGGGTCAGATGTTATTAACGAAGATTGCGTATCATCTGTAACCGATGAACGTGGAAAGTGGTAACAGAGGCCCAGGGTTTTATGGGAAATTAAATTCATCGCGGTTTTACGACCCTGCTCTGCCGTCTAGTATTATACTTTTATCACCTTCATTGCGAATACTGATACCTTCGATTCCTGCCTGGTGATAGACGTAGTAGCTAAATTATTTTACCCCGTCGTGGAATGAAAATTATATTATAATATCTATGAGTACTACGAGAGTGGTGTCTTAAAAGTGAGGATAAAAATTTATTAGTTTTACTCTGTAATGTTTTATATGTGCAAACACGTTCTTAATTCTTCCGAATTAAAATTTCGATTACGAAGATTAATAATAAATTCGTAATTAATAATTACGAAGGTTTTTGACTGAAAAATTTAATTTTATTGATATTTTCGACTAATATCGTGGTGAGCTAATTTTTTGACATAAATAATAGAGGAAAATCCTATTCAGTTGCTATAGCTATTTCAATTTTAATAAGTTTTTGACTGAAGAATTTGGTTTTATTGATATTTTTTACTAATATCGTGGTGAGCTAATGTTTTTGCATAAATAATAGAGGAAAATCCTATTCAGTTGCTATAGCTATTTTAATTCTAATAGGTTTTTGACTGAAAAATTTAGTTTTATTGACATTTTCGACTAATATTTTGCATAAATATTCAGGAAAATTTTGTTCACAAGTTCTGTGGATATTCTCCAAATGAATATTAACTAATTCCATTTTATTTAGGATTAATATCGCGGATATTAATATAAGATATAGATCGATTGCTTCGATAAAGAAGTAAAAAATTAACCAATTAACTGCCAAATTTCTTTTCTTGAAATTTTCGGCTGGATAAGTTATATACATGCACAAAAGGTTGTGTAACGGTATAATTATATTCAAATTACGTTTTATTTCGAAAATATTTGACATTTTTGAAAAAGTCTCAAGTGGGCATCGTTATAAAATGATGGATAAAATCATTTCAATAAAAAACAAAAGATCGAGTAAGTAACAAATCGTTACTATAACCACTAAATTACACATTTATGCATGGTATTTCATTATAATATAAAAACCAAACCAAAAATGTAATGCTTCAAATATGACAATTCTGTTCCGTTCAACTTACGCGCGAATTTCAAATTTGTTCGCTCGTTGTATCGAAACTAAGCACAAAATACACACTTTTTGCTACATACAATATGGACTGATATATATAGAATAAAACTAAAATAACAAAATCCCCAAATGAGGATCGTGGCAGCTAATGGGTTAATCAATATACCTCACGAGCCTCACACGTGTAAATATTTGTAGGCCAAAGGGTTAAGACAAAAGCGACAATACATTGTCTTTCAAAGTATATTAAAAAGTATTCCAAGCAAGTTTCTTATTTCTTTTAACACATATGACAGAAGGGTCCAATGTACAGTATCTCGCTGGGAGGCGTCACGACGTGTGTACCACGTGGCTGGTGGATTCTGTGACAAAAGCATTGCAACGTGCGTGGCACGTCTTTCCAGCGCAAGTGGTTAACACGTCTCCAGGGTCCGGACCAGACTTTTCGTTCGGTCCTGAGTGACCAGCTCAGACTAGGACCAAAGAGTGCTAACTCTTGGTGTTAAAATCTTCGTCATCTTTGGACCTAACGTTTAGGAATTCCTGTTGTAACAATCGATACAGTATTTCCAAGTTCTACGAACACTTGGTCCGCACCGGAAGCCCACTTGACAGCCTAGTCTAAGCCTGAACGGAACAGCAAGCAAAACAGACTAAGCACTTAACGTGTTAGCACTATGTAGCCTACACTAACATCGTCTAGTAATCGGGATTCTTTCGTTTGACGCCAGTAGGACTGATTCATCATTTGTGTATCATAGCAACGTAGTGTCACCATCATTTTCCCAATAGTTTTCGCATGACACCAACGTGGTGTCATCGGTATTCATAGTATTCAAATCGCGTGTCTCGAAGAGTGGAAGCAAACTGAGAGCCTCGGTTCGCGTGCAGAGGGTAAAAATCCTCTTAGTTACCCAGTAAGCTACCAAACTCCTGAACCTCATCCGAGTCTCTCGATTCCAAACGACTCGGACCCAATACTCCAGCCCGGTTCATCGGTTATTGCGCAATTCGTGCACGCGCTTGGAGAGCAATGCCCGTAATCAGCGCAGGGCTCGGGCAATTTCGTTAAGTAGCTGTTCCTCGGTCCGGCTATTTGCACCAATTGACCGTTTACCGTTAAACAGTACAGAAAATACGAGATTCCGTGGCATATAATTACAAGTAGATTGGATACACACAGTGTCCCCCTCTGCCGGGTGGCTCGGCGCGAAATTCCGATCGTTATCGGCATGCTCGTGGTTAAACGGAACTTATTACCCCTGCGTTCCCTTCGAGGTCCATAGAATTCGAACGACCTATAAATACCACCGTTCCCTCGTCTCTTCCTCCGCTAATCTTCGTCTGCCCGTTCCTCAGGGGGGCCAAACTCGGCGAGGCAAAAGGAGGCTTCCACGGAAGCCGAGATCGGCCATAGCTGAGAGGTAAAAGCGGTCTGACCTTTAGCCGATGTGTAACTCTCCGGGTTGGACGTATGGTAAATTACCGAACGACAACCAGTGGGATACCATCTGACACAACATTTTTACGCTTCTCCAGCGACCACACGAGCGGCCATTACTTACCCGTAATGGGATTAAGGGCGCGCTGATGCAATCCTCAGCGCCAGCGCTAGGAACCGGCTGATATGGCTCTTGCTTCCTTTCGGGATAGCAGCTTCCAATGCCGCTGGGATTCGAGTGATAAAACCTCGGATCGGCACACCTAATACGGCGCTCAGCCGTGAAATTGCGATTTAATTGGCCTCGTCTGTGGCAGTTTGTTGGAGATGGAGAAGAAGCTGAGCAAACGTGGATCGAATGATCGTGGGTGGCTTGTTCCAGTTAATTCTCTTCATTAACTAGGTGTAAATACAACGAAATGCGATTCTTTTAAGATTCAAAATGGCTGGATAACAGTGACTCGTTTATTTATTTATTTATTTATTTAGCTAGAAAATTAGGGTAAAATTAAAAAGAGTGAACAGAGAAACATATTTATGGTCCAAATCGTGGTCTACTTTACCCTAACTGGTTCGCAATCAGAAGTCTGCTTGGGATTAAAATTTGGTTCTATTTCTATATTTTTCTGACCAATATTGTGTCAACGTTTGTTGGCATATTTATTTATTTATTTATTTCGCCAGAAAACTAGGGTAAAATTAAAAAGAGTGAACAGAGAAACATATTTATGGTCCAAATCGTGTTCTATTTTACCCTAACTGGTTTGTCATCAGGAGTTTGCTTGGGATTAAAATTTGGTTCTATTTTTATACTTTTCTGACCAATATTGTGTCAACGTTTGTTGACATATTTTGTCGAATTAAATTGGCAATTGGTTGAATATTATTGCAGTGTAACTGTTAATGCATGGTCGTATTGTGGATTAGTATTAGGTAGTTGGGAAGTTAGGAACCAGTGTGCTTAGGTAAGGATACCTGTACATACATATTTGACAGCATCTAGCTACGCATTATGTAAGTAAGCAAGTTACAGTAGTCATCACTTAGCATGTAGAAACGAAATAAGCGACACGTGTTGTGCAGTTCAATATTTTGTCATTATCATATTTAAAATAAAGTACAAACATTCAATGAAATCCATTTTTCATACTTTAATTTCGGGATTCTTGAATTTTTCATTCGCTACCCACCTTTGACAGCGAAATAAATTAAATAATTAGAGATTTACTAGCAATGGAAGAAATTTGATTTTAAATATCTGTAAACAAGTCATTTTAACCTCGTTGGTAGTTCCAGTGTTAATCAATTTAATCAGTATCGATAGTTCCATTTTTCCATTCGTCCGCGAGGACATGTCATCGGGTTCAGTGTCAAAAAATCGCTCAAACTCGGAATTCGTCTGGAAGGAAACGACCATTGGTCACGATCACTCGATATACGGAAGAAAAATGATCGATAAGGAAACGCGAGGGCTATCTAACCATTTTTCATACTTTAATTCCGGGATTCTTGAATTTTTCATTCGCTACCCACCCTTGACAGCGAAAATAAATTAAATAATTAGAGATTTACTAGCAATGGAAGAAATTTGATTTTAAATATCTGTAAACAAGTCATTTTAACCTCGTTGGTAGTTCCAGTGTTAATCAATTTAATCAGTATCGATAGTTCCATTTTTCCATTCGTCCGCGAGGACATGTCATCGGGTTCAGTGTCAAAAAATCGCTCAAACTCGGAATTCGTCTGGAAGGAAACGACCATTGGTCACGAT
Source organism: Eufriesea mexicana (assembly GCF_001483705.2). Taxonomy (NCBI): domain Eukaryota; kingdom Metazoa; phylum Arthropoda; class Insecta; order Hymenoptera; family Apidae; genus Eufriesea; species Eufriesea mexicana. Next base: position 90,001 of record NW_016913149.1, on the reverse strand, counting down.
CACTCGATATACGGAAGAAAAATGATCGATAAGGAAACGCGAGGGCTATCTAACCATTTTTCATACTTTAATTCCGGGATTCTTGAATTTTTCATTCGCTACCCACCTTTGACAGCGAAATAAATTAAATAATTAGAGATTTACTAGCAATGGAAGAAATTTGATTTTAAATATCTGTAAACAAGTCATTTTAACCTCGTTGGTAGTTCCAGTGTTAATCAATTTAATCAGTATCGATAGTTCCATTTTTCCATTCGTCCGCGAGGACATGTCATCGGGTTCAGTGTCAAAAAATCGCACAAACTCGGAATTCGTCTGGAAGGAAACGACCATTGGTCACGATCACTCGATATACGGAAGAAAAATGATCGATAAGGAAACGCGAGGGCTATCTAACCCACTCGGTCGGCAGTTCCACCCACAAACGTTTCTTTCTCCCTCGATTCTCGCGGAACACCTGTCCCAGCCATCAAACCTGGCGCGGAAAAATCGCGTCCTCCACAAATCCGCAACGACTGGAACTGGACCTCTTGCTCTAGCTCCGTGTCCCTCGTTTCAGCCTCCGGGACACCATAATCGCAAATCGAATTGACCGAACCGGTAACGAGGTTTCGAATATCCAGCAGCCGAGTGACACGAGAGAGTGCAGCATCTGGTATCTCTCCTTCCCCCGATTGCGAAACGATTCATTCACTCGTCCCACACTCGCCGGTTATTTTCACCACACGAAACCGTTGCTAAACCCTTGTTACGTGAACCCGGGACACGCGGGCCCCGGCGAACAATGAGCCGTTGTCGTTGGCAGAGTTTAGCCAGATAAGGCGAACAGCTACCGCTCGCCACGGATTATCCGATCCCGTTCAACACGCGGAAAAAGTGGAAATCGACGACCGTGTGGCAAGCACATTGTCGACTCTATCGACCTCGGTAACGTATGCCAGCCGTCACTATGGCGGCGGAACCGACGGAGAGGCCTGCTAACCGGAGAGGCTGCGCCCATATCCGCCGACTCCGCCACGCGATACCAGGCATCCGGCTGCCGCGAGATCGCATCGACCGATGCCGATTTATCGACCCATTGCTATCGAGATGGTATCTGTTCGCTTGACACGGAGAAGGGAACGGGGATTCCCAAAAGGGCCGATGTCAGGACGATTTTTCTGCCGTTCGTCCGGGTAGGCAAGGATCGTTTAATCTGCGGTCCCGATCGATCCGCGACGAGGCGTGGACAACCGCGATCAAGATCGCGACGTCGCGTTAATTGACGGGGATTTAGATTAATTATCGACTAACGAGGATCGCAGATTTATCGGCGATAAACGCGGATCAGTACGCTCGTCGTCTTCATCGCTTCGCCAGAGTTCCTGGAAAGATTGTGACGGGCGAATCGGCTGTAATTGGGAGTAATTGCTCGGGAGATCGAGATCGTTGGGATATTGTGATCGGAATGCTCGGCATCCCTGGGATAAGTTACGGCTTCGGAGGTTTAACCGTATGCTCGAAGTTATTCGAGAGTCGAAGAATTAGATCGATACAGGTGAGATTTAACCGTTTGAGTCCCAGAGGCTTTTGGAAGAACACGGTCGAAAAACCCAGAAGAAAGCGCGATAACGCTTGCCTTAACACGTTGAGTGCTAGTTCCTAGGGACAGACAGTAGACTTTTCCTTTGGACGGCGTGGATTCTAGGGACTGACAGCGAACTTTTCATTTGGTCGACATCGGTGCGTGAGACTGGCATTGTCAAGGGTTAAATTATTAATGACAATTAATATATTATAAAAATTAAATTCCGTCTGTTAAAGTAAATCTTTACACTTCCGTGTCTTTTCCTGACTGATCGTCTCTTGGTGATCGCCTTTTTGCCTTTCTGGCATTCCCCACCTCATTATCTTCTGTTTATAGTTTGGCAGTACCATTCTCATAGTCCAAACGACAAAGTGAAACAAAGTAATCTTTTGCTCATACTCTTCAGTATACTTGAATACTCGGCATCAAGTGCTCACTCGCTGCCGCCTGAGCGGAAAGTATAGCAAAATCAGCGCCGCACTCAAAGTATACGTTTTTTTACGACTCCTTGTATATAATCTATAATTAATTAAAAATAATTGTTTTATAAGTAACATATAACTAGCTTGTAACTAATATTCCGACTTTGGTGCGTAGCTCTTAGCTTGGTATCGTTTCCCAAAGATTTCTCTTTGGGAAACGATACCAATTACCAGGTCTCACCACGTGGAGGTGACTACGCATGGAGACCCGACATGCGCCCTAATGGCGCAGCCTGCTGGCGCTATCTGTATCAAAGGTATCCTAATCTAACTTGGAGCGAAAGAAGTTAAAGTGAAGCTACTGACACTTTATTAAATATCGTGTCTTACAAAAGAGACGCGATCATTCGAAAGACCGACTAGCCTACGCGACGCACTCCCGTGTACAAGCAACTTCACACCTCAGCACCCTCCCGATCGGGCCTTGCTCACCCTGCCACCGCCGACCTCGCCATGGCTTACTCGATGACCTAAGGCAGCCAACGAACCGGTGAAACACCCAGAGTCAATCCGAGGGTCCTATGCGAGGCCTAACAGTCGGAATCACGCGCATGCTCCATACCCCGGCTCTATGCAAACATAACCACATAGCCACCAAGTGCTAGAGGGGCAGGCAGGCACGCTCTTGCAATGATTCCGACTGCAGGGCCCATCCCCCGGTCGTGTGCGCGGATTGGCACCCAGGACGACTAAGGTCGACGGACCCTCGTGTTGCCCCAGATGCCTCACCAGCCCGAGAGCCACCAGAGATCCCGATGCATGACGAGATTGACAGTGGCAGAATGAGTGTCGGAGACGAGTCGTGAGGATGACTTACGAGGCGTGGAGTTGTCGAGTACACGGAAAGTACGTCGCGTAGGCTAGTCGGTACTTAAGAGCAATCGCGATTATCGCGAGAACAATTATGTTCTATTTGGCAACGAGAGGAATAACAGAATGTATATATTCGCTCCAAGTTAGGTGGCTTACCTGTGAACAGATAACGCGCACATGAGACTTAGTCTAGAAATCTATCTTATAACTACTTACAACTACTTACGTCTAATCGTACTCGAAAAACTTAAAATCTATCTTATAGGTATTTAAATCTAGTTAGATATAATAATCGCACACATCCCGCGATGTTTTGAAGAACCTGAAAAGCTGAAAAGGAACAGATTAGTAAAAGATTAGTACAACACAATAAAACAAATATAAACAAATAAATTAATATAAACCATAAATATCAAATAAATGGAGCGAACGACCCAAAGATGAGACATTAAGAACCTAACCATGAGACATAAACAACCCAACGATGAGACATAAGAACATAAGAATGACGAAAGATTCGAATATTATACGAAATATTCGAATTGTCAAATAAAAATAAAATCTGAAAAGAAATAAATATTAAAACCTGAAAAAATTATAAATTAATCCTGAAAAAAAATTAATTATTAAGAACCCAACGATGAGACATTCGAATATTATACGAAATATTCGAATGGTCAAATAAAAATAAATAGAAACCATAAAAGGAAAGCTGTAAAAAGAAAAAATAATTAAAACCTGAAAAAAATAAAATAATTAGTAGCTGAAAACAAAGAAAAAAATTATTAATAACTGAAAAAAAAAAAAGATTAGTAAATTGTTTAATGGGGTGGGATGAGGGTGGGGTGGCTAGTCCCAACCTCACTTCGACCCCCACCCCTCGCGCACAAAGAAATTTAGATGTTACACTTCCGAAGTCGAACTGACAAATGACTTCTGCTGCGTCGCGTCGCTCCTTATATAGCCTCCGATCGGCCGCGCTCCCCACTCCAATCAGAAATTTCCAAATTTCTTCGATTTCATTAATTATTAATTTTCCGCTCTCATAGGCAATAATTTATTAATTTTTTCACTGTTACCATAAATATACATTGCGAACAATTTGTTAATAACAATATCAATTTGTTATTAACAATCAGTGCAATAATTTATAAACCTTTTGCAAATTCTAGGTACATTTTAACACAAGTACGTAATAAGTTCAAGTAATAGTCAATAATTTATTATTTTTTTCACTCATCTTAGTAAGTTTACATCGTGAACTATTTATTAATAACAATATTAATTTGTTATTAACAATCAATGTCAAAATTCATAAACTTTTTTCTAAATTACGTGTACCTTTTAACACGCGTACATTATAAGTTCAAAGTTCAAATAATAGCCAATAATTTATTAATTTCTTCACTTTAATTTTAAATTTAGGTCGTGAGTAATTTCTTATCAATAATAAATTTCATAATTTATACATTTTTTATAAAATAAAATTGCATTTATACTTCCATAGGATAAATTTCTGCAATACGTATATGTAAATCAAAATACTTTTATTTTCTTTATATTTTTGGCTAAAACGAAGTATTACGCGAAAAGCAAAAACATGTTAGCATCAGACACAGCGATGCTAACTAAAATTAATAAAGCATCGAGAAATTTTTCTCTATTTTTCAAAATCAATATTATCATCAACTTCCATCACTCTTACCACAGTACCTATCATAATTAAAGAAAATCCATAATCGAAAGTTCAAGAAATATTGGAAATCCAATGGCGTCAACGCAACCTAACAAAACGCGTCCAAATTTCCCTCTCTTTTTCAAAACCAAAAAATTCTTAGATCCAATAGCATTACCTAAAATTAATAATAATTAATAAGAGACTTTTCTCTTTTTCTCAAACTCAATACCATCGTCATCCTCCATTACTCTTAATACAGTACCTATCATAATTTAAAATATCCATGATCGAAACTTCAATAAATATCGAAAATCCAATGGCGTCAACGCGACCTAACAAAACGCGTCACAATTTTCCTCTCTTTTCCAAAATCATCACCATTTACCCACGTAACCCTCGCCATAGGAATAAACTATACCTCGCGATTCAAAGAGACCTCATAACGAAAAGGCAAAAATATTGAAAATGCAATGGCGTCAACGCGACCTAACAAAACGCGTCACAATTTTCCTCTCTTTTCCAAAATCATCACCATTTACCCACGTAACCCTCGCCATAGGAATAAACTATACCTCGCGATTCAAAGCGACCTCATAACGAAAACGCAAAAATATTGAAAATCCAATGGCGTCAACGCGACCTAACAAAACGCGTCACAGTTTTCCTCTCTTTTTCAAAATCATCACCATTTACCCACGTAACCCTCGCCATAGGAATAAATTATTCCTCGCAATTCAAAGCGATCTCATAACGAAATCGCAAATAACATAACCTCGAGCAGCGAAGGTTCCCGATAGTTTCGACAAATGGCGGCCGTTTATATCGTAATTCATCGGTTTGTCGGTCTGTCGCATACGTCATTCTCGCGGGATAAACACGTAGATCGCCGTCCATGGCCGACTACCCTCGTATAGATCATTCGGCCGGAGCCGCGCGTTCCTTTCTCATCCTTCTTTTCACCCGTTTCCTGCGCTCTCACGCACGATCCATCTTGTTCGGCGCGTGCCGAGGGCGATGCGCGAAACACGCGTTCCCCAACGTGTGTTTAGACCGAATATTTCTTCGGGTACGCGAAATTGCAACGGCAGATATAATTCAAGGCCCATGCAAAGTCACGGAGTCCAGCCTCGATCGGGCCCAGTCCAGGGCAGATTTATTCCAGAATTATTAACGCTGCCCTGACGAAAAGAGAAGGGAAAATCGAAGAAACTCTCGCGATTCTCGCAATATGAATAGCTAATAAATTACTAATTTATTAGCGGCCGATATCGAGACTTTTTCGCGCAATTAACCGGTAACTTCGCCTGACCTTTCGTCGCTGCTGGAATACGGATTACGAAGTAGAATCGCACTCCATCCTGTTTCGAAATAGAAACGGGAGACTACGTTGTCGCAACGCAGCGTGTTTATATTCGCTTGAAAATCATCCATCGATGAGAACTCGGATATTACCAACCGATGATCTCACGTAGGTGAGATCCAGCCGAGCCTCGTGATCATTCTCCATCGGTTCCTTTCCAATCCCTCGATTCAACCATCCAACCATCTCTATCCAACCTTCGAAATTTCGGAAAACACAGTTTCATCCGTTTCTTTTCAACTCGGAGTTTAGACGAGGTATTGTAAGGGGGGTTTAATAATATCCTATAAGAACTGTGTTGGAACCCGGATTTCAATATACAACACGGGTTCTAGCAACAAGGGCTACGTTGGAAAAATACAAATTGGCGGAGAGGAAAAAACAAAACAGAAATTATTGAAACTGGAGAACTGACTGAACTGAAAACTGTACTGAGACTGTGCTGAAACTGTATTGAAACTGTGCTGAGACTGACCTTTCGCAAATTTTATAGGCGCTTATATAATAGTGTTTAGGGGGTGGAGATGATCATTGGTCCTTAGTGAAAGTGGGAATGAGTCAATTATTTTTGGACTTATTTTTGGACTTATTTTTAATTGGTTTTGGAAATAGGTATGCGTTTATCAGCCAGGTCCTTCTAGCGACTAAGGGCCAACGAATCGTTAGTCGTCCAACAACTGACCGCTAATACTCTTTCCTAAGAACTGTCTCTCAATAACTCCTCTTAACACACTGTCTAGGAACTGTCTCGGAACTGTCTAAGCACTGTCTAACCCTTAGAGCCCTATGGACGCATATATGCGTCCGGCGAAAGTCACTAGCAGGGACGGTGGACGCATAATAGTATTACATGTAACTTTATGTGAGACAAATATATGTGTGTTTCTTAGCGACGGCAGTGAAAATAACGTTTCTTTATTATTTAACCTGCTGCAAAAGAATTACAATAATAACTTGTTAGTTGCGCCTTGAACAGTTAATCAACAGGGCTCGCACTAGCGAAAAGTATTCCGTCCACAGCGATCGTCAGAGTTAAGCACGCACAGTCCCTCTGAAGCGCTTCGGCAGAAAGGGCTAAGCACTGTCCCGTACGTTTCTGGACCGTTTGAGTTCCAAAGACTTTTGGAAGAACGCGTTGGAAAAATCCCGAACAGCGCGATAACGCTTGCCTTAACCGTTTCAGTGCCACGGGTCATTATTGTTTCCCAATCGAAAATTGCCAAGCGGCGCGATAGCGCTTGTCATATTCCGCGTCCACCAACCAAGCGCGCTATGATTGTCGGCTTCGTAGCCCAGAGCGCTGGCACATTTTGACACAAAATAGAAGCGCGATCGCGCCCCTTGGCACTCAAACACTTAATCGAGTGCGAAGAAGTCAAAACGGCGCAATAGCGCTTGTTTAACCACTTTAACTACGATTTAACATTCGGTTGTCGTGCCACGTTCTACAATATAACACGCGGCAAGGCGTCTGCGAGCTATCTGTCAGCCGACGTGACGGACACGTGGTTTTTGTTTCTGCGACAAATGCCTATCGACGTGGTATACACGTCGCTGGCGGCTTTGGAACAAAAGCATGTCCACGTGCGTGGCACGTCTTTATAGCGCGAGTGGTTAATTTTCTGTCGAAAAATCCCAATCAATCGCGAAACCGACACTCTCAGACCCACATATTCGGTATTTGAAACGCTGTCAAATCCCAACTACGCAACCTACACTCACCAAGTTTTCACGCATGATAGAAATACCCTTGAAAATTAATTCCATAGCGTTTGTTGGCGCTATGTGGCGTACGTGCTTCAGTAAAATTGAGCGCGCCACTTGGACTGAAGAGCGCGATCATGCTGCTTGGGACTGACACGGTTAAGCACGGGCCTCCTTTGTTCATTGATCGCGGATCAAAGGGATCGATTCGATTTCAGACCCCGGTTATCATTGCTACGTGCTCCTCACTCACGCCGTCTTATCGGTAACCGGAGTTCGCCTAATCTCTTCTATATTCTTACAGTATGACAACCGTAACTTGGGAAAGAGAAAGGAAAGAAAGGGAATGAAAAGGGGAAGAAACGAGACCTATAACTAAGGGAAACAAGAGAAAAGAGACGAAGAAGGGGAATAACAGGAAGGAAAATGGAAGACGATATCGCGAGGACTATAGCCGAGGACGTGAGACGGGAAAATGAGGGGAAAAGAAGGAAACTAGGAAATACTCGTGTCACGAGCGAGAGAACAGAAACGTGGGCTGTTTGACTTTGAAGTTTACCGAGACGTTGACATCGAGACCGTGCTATAGTGATGCAAATGAAGCCGCGACGTGGCGTTAACAGACCTCGCGTCAGACTTTTCACGTTTGGCCCACCACGCGCGGCTCCGCGCTTTTCACTCACGTCGTATTTTCGAAAAAGGAAAACAGCTTCTTCCTTTTTCGTGTGCCTCTGTGGATCAGCCCGTTCGGAGAACTCTCAGACTCAAAGCGGTTTTGTTTATGCCCCACGCTTTTGGTTTTCGTTTAGAAAGTGCATTCTCTTGGGCCACGTTAGGCTATGCTGCCTCGTGGTTTCTGGGAACCGAGTTCCCGTGAGTTAGGAGATGGAGACAGGGAAATTCTTCGGGTTTCGTAATGCGTCCATAGGTGGTTGTCCTGTTGCTTTTCTTATGGGCGATAGGTATAGATCCTGTCGATCATGTACGATCGTGGATGAATGTAAATCGTGGGTAATGGCGGTGCGGGTAGACGTAAGTGTAAATAGAGTTGTCATGGCGGCAGGGGGTATATATTTTGCTTTGTAACCTGTGTTTTGTACCAGGAGATAGTTGTTCCACGGTTTTCGCCCGTTTTCTCATCGATGATGATTTATTAACGTAGGTCTCACACTGTGATACCTCTCGATGTTGTTTCATACTTCGAACGTGACGTGTGCGATCATCGATGTTCTTTGGGAAATATTTTTACCAAGTATTTCTGAAATATGTTTAATTTGCAAAATTGGCTAGGAATATTCTTCTCTTTAAGAAGAATTAAAATAATTAAAAATTTATTTTCGGATGTTTATCAACGTTTTTCAACCTGTTGTAGTATATCAAATGATGTATTATGATAGTTACAAATACAGGAGAAAAATTTGGTATATTCTATATTATCTACTGCTTTTTAATTATTTTATTTGTTGTCGCTTTTCACTCACGTCGTATTTTCGAAAAAGGAAAACAGCTTCTTCCTTTTTCGTGTGCCTCTGTGGATCAGCCCGTTCGGAGAACTCTCAGACTCAAAGCGGTTTTGTTTATGCCCCACGCTTTTGGTTTTCGTTTAGAAAGTGCATTCTCTTGGGCCACGTTAGGCTATGCTGCCTCGTGGTTTCTGGGAACCGAGTTCCCGTGAGTTAGGAGATGGAGACAGGGAAATTCTTCGGGTTTCGTAATGCGTCCATAGGTGGTTGTCCTGTTGCTTTTCTTATGGGCGATAGGTATAGATCCTGTCGATCATGTACGATCGTGGATGAATGTAAATCGTGGGTAATGGCGGTGCGGGTAGACGTAAGTGTAAATAGAGTTGTCATGGCGGCAGGGGGTATATATTTTGCTTTGTAACCTGTGTTTTGTACCAGGAGATAGTTGTTCCACGGTTTTCGCCCGTTTTCTCATCGATGATGATTTATTAACGTAGGTCTCACACTGTGATACCTCTCGATGTTGTTTCATACTTCGAACGTGACGTGTGCGATCATCGATGTTCTTTGGGAAATATTTTTACCAAGTATTTCTGAAATATGTTTAATTTGCAAAATTGGCTAGGAATATTCTTCTCTTTAAGAAGAATTAAAATAATTAAAAATTTATTTTCGGATGTTTATCAACGTTTTTCAACCTGTTGTAGTATATCAAATGATGTATTATGATAGTTACAAATACAGGAGAAAAATTTGGTATATTCTATATTATCTACTGCTTTTTAATTATTTTATTTGTTGAGGTGAAAAGAAAAATGCGTATATACTCGTTTAAATAATTATTTAATATATTTTGAAAATTCTATTACGTCATTCATTTAAAGATTTTCGAGGCACCTGATTAAAAATTGCCGCCATATATATTTAACAAATTTTTCTTTCAAAATCTATACTGAATTCAATATCAAGTTCATGATGTTGATCTAACCGATCCCTTATTTGTAGTTCATTCTTCGCTAACTTGAAGGAAGTCAAATTTTCCAAGTCCAAGTCTATAAATCTCCATCTAAAATCTCACCCATAAAATTCTACCATAAAAATTCAATTTTTACAGTCTCGAACGCCAATTAAAAATATGTAGAATGAGAAACGTTCAGGTAATAATAAGTACCCGTAAATTAGCCCTTTGACTTGTAAACAGATTTCTATATGTCGGTAGTTTTCGACATATTTATGATTAGATTTTTATTATTGCCTTAATTATAGATTTATTTTGAATATTTATCAAATGCCGTTGTGGCCTAATGGCGATATCCGAAAATTCCCATGCTGGTGGTAATTTTCGGATATTGTTGTTAGGCTACAATGCTACTTGATAACTATCGATAACTATTCGGAAGAAAACTCCAGTTAAGAATAATAAAGCTTTAATCATAAATATCTCAGAAAATATGGAGTAGTTGCCCTTACAATGGTACATTTTCTTGAACTGGATGACTAAATCTACAAACCTGCGAAGTTTCAACTAAATCTATGACCCGAAGGACTTGCACTCTCCTTGTTAGACTATGAGATCGATGGCTCCAGCGTGAAGCACCTAGAATCAAACTTAACACGTTGACTGCCATGGGGGTCACCGGTGACCGGCGACGCGACCATTAGTAAAAATACATAATTAGAGTAAATATCGATACTGATAAATTTTTAAATAGTACCATTGTTACTATAATGGTTCGAAGAAATTAATGCCATACAGAACATGCAAAAATAATTTTATTTATACAAAGAAAAGGTGAACCAAAACAGTCGGCACAATATGTCGCCACTTTTTTAGTGCAATTCTTTGCTCTCATTCTTCCTAGCTGATTTGAATTATTTTCATAGCACACTTTGCAAAATCGCCTTACATTTCGCACACTTCCAGGTTTCTTTTTAAATTCGCGACGACGTTTTTTCTGTACGTAATTGC
>NW_016913149.1:2211-77610 GCF_001483705.2 Eufriesea mexicana | reverse complement strand
TCCCTTTCACCCCTTTCCAGCTTGCAATTACGTGTAATGATAACCGGCCAACAATTGCATGTTTATTTAACAATATCGAGCATGATGGTGCATCGGGCGAGGCGTGGATGCGGCTGACGAGGTTGTTTTAGGCTGTGCTATGGTCAGGGTTCTCCACTGACGCGGAAAGTAGCGGTATTATATCGGTAAATTGTGTCTTTGTAATTTTTATAGTAATCGGAATATAGAAATATGACGTCACATGTGAAATATATCGGTAAAAATCGGTAGTGTTTTTGTAACCTTCATAGAAATCGGGATAGGAGAATAAGACGACACATGTAAAATATATCTTGTAATATAGGTAGTGTCTTTGTAACCTTTATAGAAATCGGAATATAGAAATATGGCGTCACATGTGAAATATATCGGTAAAAATCGATAGTGTCTTTGTATACTTTATGGAAATCGGAATACAGGAATATGACGTCACATGTGAAATATATTTTGTAATATCGGTAGTGACTTTGTATCCTTTATAGAAATCGGAATATCAAAATATGGCGTCACGTGTGAAATGTATCGGTAAAAATCGGTAATGTTATTGTTACCTTTGTAGGAATCGGAATACAGGAATATGACGTCACATGTGAAATATATTTTGTAATATCGGTAGTGACTTTGTATCCCTTATAGAAATCGGAATACAAAAATATGGCGTCACGTGTGAAATGTATCGGTAAAAATCGGTAATTTCATTGTTACCTTTGTAGAAATCGGAATACAGGAATATGATGTCACGTGTGATATATATTTTGTAGTATCGGTAGTGTCTTTGTATCCTTTATGGAAATCGGAATAAAGAAATATGGAATCACACGTGAAATATATCGGTAAAAATCGGTAGTGACTTTGTAACCCTTATAGAAATCCAAATACAGGAATATGACGTCACAGGTGAAATATATTTTGTAATATCGGTAGTGTCTTTGTATCCTTTATAGAAATCGGAATATAAAAATATGGCGTCACATATGAAATATATCGGTAAAAATCGGTAGTGCCTTTGTACCCCTTATAGAAATCCAAATACAGGAATATGACGTCACAGGTGAAATATATTTTATAATATCGGTAGTGCCTTTGTATCTTTTATAGAAATCGAAATACAGGAATATATCCTCATACATGAAAAATATCGGTAAAAATCGGTAGTGCTTTTGTAACCCTTATAGAAATCGGAATACAATGATATAATGTCATATAATTACACGAAAATACCGATTATATATATATATTTTCTTCTAAATTTTTCAAATTTTTTTATTCCATTACGCGAAATTTCCGAAATCTTTTTAAACAGAAAACCAAAGGAAGCTAAATTTTATTTTAGAACCGGATGACAGGAAAAATAAAAAATAATTGAAAATAAATAAATAGAGACTGGTTCTCGTGTTTTTGAGATAATATTGGTACAAAATCGGTATCTATTTCGATCTCGATATTATACCCTTATCTGTATTGGTGGAATGGGGATGTTACACGAGAAATGCAAAGTATGTATTTTCCTTCGTGCATAATAGATTTGGTCGTTGAATCGAGTTGATGCATCGTATAATTCTTTTGTTCTTTTTATCGTTTTATTTGCAGAAGTGCACGGGCTATTTGTAACTTTATAGTGTAATATCTTTCTTCTTCTCTTTTTATATATGTTCATATATTGTTTTATAGTCGTTTCGTTCATTTTAATTTCAAATTCTGCGCGGCTTTGCTTCATGAATGCAAATTCGATCTTAACGTGGTTGAAACAACGTGAAACATTGTTATGGTATGGAGGTTCGTGTAGAAACGTTTAATAAGTATGCAGCAACCGAGGACATCGTATAAAAATTCATCGCTTTCGTAACCCCGGAATTTTATTATGATAATTTTAATAAACTTATACCCCCGGTTAACAGCTGTCAATCATCGCCGTGATTGTAAGGCTGTTCTCTGCTGAAATTAAAATTGTAGGATTACGAAGTGACGGTTATTTTTATGGTAATTTAATTTCGCGTTGTATAAGACGATGGTTTTAGTTAAAAATTCGCGGTACAACCGTGGAACTACTCATTTACGGTTAAATGTTCGAATTAAAGTAATTGTCGAATATTCTAACAGCTTGTAAATTTATAATCGACAATGCTGTGTAGAGATAAATTTACAAGTTGAATATTAATTCTCCCTTAGTATACCCCTCTTCTGATCATCTTACCCCTTTATCAATTCTTTTTAAGTGACGAATAAAACATGGAAGTATTGTCATAGACGTAGACTTTCTAAGATCAATTGACTAATTTCCCTGAATTTTTTAAATATTTATTTATTCGTTTATTTATTTTATATATTATATATGCGTATATGTGTATATATTATATATATGGATATGCGTATATTTTATAGATTTCCTTAATCATTTGAATTCTAAAATTTTCTTGGAACTTACGTGTACTATATTTTTTAAATTTATTGCATTTTTTAAATTTGTCATATTTGTTAAAAATTGGTACTAAATTTCCTAAATCATGAGTACCAAGTTTTAAAAATTACCTAAAATTCCTGATTCTCCAAATTTTTAATATACTTCCACATAATTTCCTAAATCATACGTACCAAATTTCAAAAATTTCCTAAAATTCCTAATTCTCCAAATTTTTAAAATACTTACACATAATTTCCTAAATCACACATGCCAAATTTAAAAAATTCCTTAAACTTCTCAATTCTGCAAATTTTTTAAAACACTTCTGCAACGTTTCCTAAATCACGCGTACCAGATTTCAAAAATTCCCTGAAATTCCTAAGTCTCTAAATTTTTAAAATACTTCCACGTAATTTCCCAAGTTATACATACCAAATTTAAAAAATATCCGATGTTCCTAAAATTTTCTAAATTTCCCAATGTTACAAATTTTTTAAAATACTTTTATAACATTTCCTAAGTCACACGTACCAAATTTCAAAAATTCCCTGAAATTCCTAAGTCTCCAAATTTTTGAAACGCTTCCACATAATTTCCTAAATTATATGTATCAAATTTAAAAAATACCCGAAGTTCCTAAAATTTTCTAAATTTCCCAATTTCGCAAATTTTTTAAAACACTTCTGCAACATTTCCTAAATCATAAGTACCAAATTTCAAAAATTTTCTAAATTTCTCAATTCTGTAAATTTTTTAAATCCCCTCCACCACACTTCCTACGTCACACGTGCCAAATTTCCTAAATTTCCGAATTCTCCGAACTTATTAAAGTATTTTCACAAAATTCCTTAATTTCTCAAACTACAAAGATATGAGATTTCCCAAATTTCTCATATCCCACCGACCAACTTACGTTCGCGCGTTATTGCCGAAAAATGCGGCCAAAGTGGTCGTAAGATCTCGCTGGAAATGGCGAAGAAAAGCATTTAAACTGCAAACATCCTGGTTTGCGGTTTCTCCACCATGTCATTCCGTTTTACCACCAAGTGTTGCGGGGGTGGCTTGTTTTAACGCGTCTCGCGGTTCGAAGATTTACGCCATTTCTTCTCTTCTCTCGCGGCATGACGAACGTTCAGCGGTCGTGGCATTGTTTGCAGCGTGCACCAACTTTCGCGAAGTCACTTCTGTCTTTGTTTTTTCGCCCAACGTTAATGTCAATCTTCATTTTCTTCCCGGCCGATTTTTGCGTCGAGGAACACCGACAAACACTCTGACATGTTCCCCAGGTGCATGCCGGTCCCGTGCATCGAATCAGCTGTACACGATGTTCGCCTTTCTTCCCAGACCCGTGCTTGTGCAACCAATATACTACACCATGTCGATAATCGATGGTGACAGTGTGAAATGTGTACTGGTCAAAATAATCGGCGACTTATTCGTTTAATGGCGACCCTGTTCCTTCTTCCTCCAGATTGAGTGGTTATGGCTGCAGTGTCACGTATCACCTGGTTGAGTAACGGGGTACTTCAAATTTTAAATTCGTTGCCTCGTGAATATTCTTTGGTATTTATTTCTTATTTTAATTATTTTGATGTGTGGATGAGATACGAGGAGAAAAAGATGGGAAGAAGATTAAAGTATAATTATTATTAATAAAACAAATCGAAAAATTGTTATTCTGAAAGCAATACCTGTTAGTCGAAGAAAATAAGATTTTCCTCTCTTATTTATGAAAAAAATTAGCCCACCATAATATTAGTCGAAAATTATAATGTAATTAAATTTTTTTGTCAAATTCTATTAGAATTGTAATGGCTATAGCAATTCAATTGAATTGATGTTATAGTAGATAAAACAATTTCTGGTTTTAGTGAGATTCCAACAATGAATTTTGTGGACCATTTTAACGTAGGTACCTCTAACCCTTTGGATTATGATTTAGTATTGTGAAATTTAATTTTAGTTAGTCGCTATATAGTTATTTTATTCGCGATAAAATTGTAAAAATTTTTTAAACACGTTGAATACAATTTTAGTCGAATTCCAGTGTGATTTTTATGGGGTTTTGCATGGAAAACTCTTTACAAATTGGACAAGAGGAGAAGAGGATGGGAAGAAGGTTAAAGTATAATTATTATTAATAAAACAAATCTAAAAATAGTTATTCTGAAAGCAGTACCTGTTATACTATCGTGCAATAGTATAAGGAGTGAATGTCAATTGGATACTTTGAGCTTTTTCAAGAGTAGATTTCGAATTTTGAATATAAAATTTCTGCAAAAATTGCAATTTAATGTTGATTTTTCTTCCAATGATTTCATTTTGACCGTTCTTTTTTAAATTAAATTTTTATACGTCAAAATCTACGTGTAAAGTACATTGTGTGTAAATATTCCTGGCATCCATCGCTAGAAATATCTCTAAACGCATTCTCAGGGCACTGGATACACCTCGCTAGTGAAACATGATCGAAGCACGATCGATTAGATCGATTAAATCATTTACAGCCGGCGAACGACGAATCGGGAGCATAATCGCACAATAGGTGTTAAAGTACAATTCTCGCTTAGTCAGCCATACCAGGTGGTACACTTTGCTACTGTCGTTGCCTCGTTTGCTCACCTACTTAATAAATTGACGGCCCCGGCATCCGCCTAGCCATTGTACCGCCGCCATTTTCATTTAAAATATGACTTTCTGTCGTTTACATCCGCGAATCAAATGTTTCTTGCTCGATCTCTTCCGGGTCGGAGGGTGCGGAATCGTCGAACCTAACCTCAATCGTGACAGTCATCTTGGAGGTTAGTCCGAGTGAACAGGAACCATTTTCATAGGACTTTTCACTAGACTTTTTTACTAGAAATATTTATACTCTACGCTCTTTATAGATAGATAATTGTTTATTATTACTGCAAAAATAGGTGTAGAGTAAAAAATAATTGTTCAAAAATATTAGAACAAAATAAGCTTGGAGAAAAAAGGAAACTTAACAATATGATCGTGATAATTATTTTATATTTGCAATAAGCTTCTATAATTAATATAATTGGATATGCAAAATTATAGTAGGAAGTGGTGAAGATATAGGAAGAAGAGTAAATAAAGGAATTTCTATAATTAATTTAATTTTGATTTAATTTAATTTTATAATTGATTTATTTTTAGTGTCATTATCATAAGATGAAAAATTCAATCGAAAAAATTGTATTAAAAATTTCTGAGCAACGTATGATGGTATTTGTTTAGATTTATCACGGGAAATGTGGAATGGCGCGTATTTCGAATGTTAGTACGGCTGAGATGGCGCTGCGGTAGAACCTCAATATGTAAAATTATAGTAGGAAGAGGTGAAGATATAGGAAGAAGAGTAAATAAAGGAATTACTATAATTAATTTAATTTTATAATTAATTTATTTTTAGTATCATTATCATGGGATAAAAAGTTAACTTGGAAAAATTTTATTAAAAATTTCTGAGCAACGTATGATGGTATTTGTTTAGATTTATCACGGGAAATGTGGAATGGCGCGTATTTCGAATGTTGGTACGGCTGAGATGGCGCTGCGGTAGAACCGAACGCCGTTAATTGTTGTATATTGTGACCCAGTGTGGTGTTAATCGTCGATACAAAATCTAAATAGTGTCACGGTACTTTAGAATCACTGGTCTTGAGTATCACTTGATCTTAAGTACCACTATAACCGAGATGGCGCTGCTGTAGAAACCGAACGCACATTCGATTGCACATTGTGACCTAGTGCAGTTTAGCTTTCGATACGAAATCTGAATAACGACATGGCGCTTTAGTATCATTGGTAGATCTTAAGTACCCCTTTAACCGAGATGGCGCTGCGGAGAAATTCGAGCGCGCCGCCAGTCACACATCGCGGCCCAATAAAGTACCATTTTTCGCCACGGAATCTAACTAGCGCTATCGCACTTTCTTCATCTGAAGTATCAGTAAAACCGAGATCGCGCTGCGATAGGACTTAAACGTTTTAATTGCACTTCATGGCACAATGCAATGACACTTTCCGACGTAAAATCCGGATAAATTGATCGCTTTATTCGTCTCGAATACTAATAAAACCGAGATGGCGCTGCCATCTTGGTAGGAACCAAACGCATCAATTCCGCAAGACAACCTCGCGCAGTGACAACCTCCGACGCAAAATCTAAATAACGCAATAATGTTTTATTTGTCTGAAACATTACCAAGATCTAGATGGCGCTGTGATAGAAATCAAATGCACCATCAATTCCAAATGGTGACTTCACGCAGAGCCAACGTTCGAGGCAGAGTCTAAATAACGCAATGGTACTGTGCACGCTTCAATCGTCAGTAAGACCTAGATGGCGCTGCGTTGGAACTCGAGCGTACCATAAATTCTGCATAGTGACCTCATGCAGCGCGAATTTTCGACAGAAAATCTAAATAACGTTATCTTCCATCGCCCTCAAGCATTGCGGAGACCTAGATGGCGCTGCGGTGGGACTCGAACGCAGCGCGTAATGGCACTTTTCGACATAGAGTATAAGGAACTGGAGGTGATCGGACGCCTCTCGGCCAGTTAAATACGACATCGAAGTGGCTCTGTGGCTGTTTACGAGCGAATGCAAACAAGAGCCGAGCGAGCGCCGATTAATTACGACGATGTCGCATTGTCCACACGGTTCATTATTATTAAACGGACCCATGGTCTCGCGGACGTCGCTACCTCGATTTCTACGATTCGCGGCGCCGCATATATCGTGGTAATGAAGGCAATTCATTCGCTTATTCAGCGTGTCGCGTTCGTAGGAGTAAGACATTAACGTGAGCGCCGGCTCGGCAAAGCGCACCACGAATGCCTTGGTTAGAGAAACAGAAACCTGGCGGGGTGACGTGGGCGAAAACACGCATTGAGATGTGTTTCTTTTCTCGCCGGCTACCCACCCGCAAGTACACGCAGGCCGTCAGTTCCTCTCGCTGATTCTGCTCGAGAGGGCCTGTGCAACAGGAAAGCGAATTGCAGCCGAATGATTCATGTGGCCCCGGTGCTCGCGAACGCGACCTCGCGAATGCCTGCTTTCGTTTTGCGCCAAGGGTGCCTGCTTTTTTTCTTTATTCCCCCCTCCCCCCCCTCTCTTACTCTCTTTACCTTTTGCTCTTTTACTCTCTCCTTTCCTCTTTTTCGTCCTCTCCTTTTGCTTTTCCCCCCTTTTTTCTCTTTCTTATCTTTTTTCTTTTTCTTTTGTTTTTCGATTTTTCGTCTTCTTTATTATCTCTTTCCCCCTCTCTCCCTCTCTCTCTCTCTCTTCCTCTTTGCTTTTGCTCCTCTTTTTCGTCCTCTCCTTTTGCTTTTCCCCCCTTTTTTCTCTTTCTTATCTTTTTTCTTTTGTTTTTGTTTTTCGTTTTTTCGTCTTCTTTATTATCTCTTTCCCCCTCTCTCCCTCTCTCTCTCTTCCTCTTTGCTTTTGCTTCTTTTTTTGTTCTCCTCTTTGCTTTTATTTTTCAATTTTTTGTCTTCTTTATTATTTCTTTCTTTTTGCTCTCTCTCTCTCTCTCTCTCTCTCTCTTTTTCTCTCTTCCTCTTTGTTTTTGCTTTTTTTTAAATTCTTTTCCTTGCTTTTATTTTTCGATATTTTTATCTTCCTTATTATTTCTGTCTCTCTTTTTCTCTCTCTTTCTCTTTGCTTTTACTTCTTTTCTTTTTTTGTTCTCTGCCTTTCTCTTCTTCTTTGTTAATTTTCTTAACTCTTTTTCGTTCCTTCTTCTTTTTCTGTGATTTTTGGTTCTTTTTTTTCTCCTTTTCATTCTTTTTCTCCTTCCTCCTATTTTTTCGAAGGAATACCGAGAAACGGGAGAGAAACTTTGGACCAAGTATACATTCCATGTTGGATTTTTAGGTGGGTTAAGGCTAGGTGATTTAATTCTGTTTTTCTGCGATATTTTTGGTTTTTGATTTTCATCGGTGTCGAAAGCTTTATGCTGCACTTCGTTGCAGAGTGGTCTGGTATTTTCCGAGCACCGTTTCCCGTTTTATAGTTTGCTAGAATCACGGTGTTGGTTTCGTTTTTGGGACACGCGGCTCTCGAGTAATTTTATTAACCGAGGTGAAGAAGGAAAGATTGTGGTCAGTGTCGGTGATGTGACTGGAGGTAATGGATCGAGCCGGGAATAAATGTTTGAATTAGCGGTAATGTCAGTAGGGTAACCTTTGAAATTAAAATTTCTTATTTCGACGCCTCTATGTTCCACTTCGAGAACGATATTGGACGAATCGTCTGCTCGACTGAGCCACTGGAAATATTAGGTTGTTCGGAAAATAATTTCCTATAAAAAAATGAAGTATTAAGTAAAAAAATAAAATATTTATTCACTATAACAAAATCGTCTTTCATTTCCATAAAAAAGAAGAAAAGAAACGAAATGACTTCCCGAACAACCTAATAGTATTTTTCAAAGTACGAAGTACTAATATCCTGAATTATTATTCCACCTAATTTTAGGTCGCAGAAAATAACCGTGGCAAATTCGATTTTTATTTATTATAATTAATTTTTAATTGATCGAATAAATTTAATCTATTTCATTTATTTTCAAGCAACAGAACTCACCAGTTAGAATAGATAGTAAACCCAAGAATGCAGTATACAAAATCAAAAACACATAATAAAATATATATATAATTAATACACACCGACTAGATTTTCGCTATCCCTAAAAATAAATATTTGGAAAATGGTGCATTCCAAATTTTTCATATTAACTTCACGGAATTGTACTCTATTTTTATCAAAATCCAGAATCAAGAAAGAAAATTATAACAATAATTGCGAAAATTCGCAATATCTCAAGACTGACCATACAATGTACACAGTGTATAATAATACAGATATAATACGATATGCAAACGTGGTTGTTTTATGGGAAACCATAAAAGAAAAGGAAGGAGCGTTTCTCAATCATACCTAATGAAAAGAATAATAAAACGAAAAGAAAAATAAGTTTAAATAAAATAAATGAAAATATTTCAAGAAGTGGACGTAAGAAAATTTGTCAAGCTGCAAAGTCGTGAAAGAAAATATCTCTGCATAATAATACATGTACTATATAACAATATACAATACAATATCCATACGTAAGAAATAAAAAAAGAATATATAAGAAACCATAAAAGAAAAAGAAAAAATAAGCGTTTCCCAATCATACCTAATTAAAAGAATAATAAAACGAAGAAAAAATAAGTTTAAATAAAATAAATGAAAATATCGCTAGAAATGAACGTAAGAAAATTTGTCAAGCTGCAAAGACGTCCAGCTGAATATAGAAATATCTCTGCATAATAATACACGTACTATATAACAATATACAATACAATATCCAGACGTAAGAAATAAAAGAAGAATATATAGGAAACCATAAAAGAAAAATAAGAAGCGTTTCCCAAGCATACTTAATTAAAAAAGTAATAAAACAAAAATAAAAAATAAGTTTAAATAAAATAAATGAAAATATCGCGAGAAGTGGACGTAAGAAAATTTGTCAAGCTGCAAAGACGTCCAGCTGAATATAGAAATATCTCTGCATAATAATACACGTACTATATAACAATATACAATACAATATCCAGACGTAAGAAATAAAAGAAGAATATATAGGAAACCATAAAAGAAAAATAAGAAGCGTTTCCCAAGCATACCTAATTAAAAAAGTAATAAAACAAAAATAAAAAATAAGTTTAAATAAAATAAATGAAAATATCGCGAGAAGTGGACGTAAGAAAATTTGTCAAGCTGCAAAGACGTGGAAGAAAATGTCTCTGCATAATAATACATGTACTATATAACAATATATAATGCAATCTTGAGACGCAAGAAATAAAAGAAGAATATATAGGAAGCCATAAAAGAAAAATAAGAAATAAGCGTTTCCCAAGCATATCTAATTAAAAAAGTAATAAAAGAAAAATAAAAAATAAGTTTAAATAAAATAAATGAAAATATCGCGAGAAGTGGACGTAAGAAAATTTGTCAAGCTGCAGAGACGTGGAAGAAACTGTCCGGCTGGATATAGAGATATCTGAATAAACGACATTGCTTCCCCTGCGTCTCTGCTATTCATCATTCTCGTTAAGTCTTATTGATTCCGCTAAATATCCTCCGTGCTATTGCTCATGCTCACAACGTCCGCTTGTATTTCGTATCGACCGATTAATCATTTCCCAGGTGGCGCGTGCATAAAATGTTGAAATTGTCCGGCCTGATCGCGTCGAACGTTTTAACCAGTCCTTCCACTTACTTAATCAACCTCCACGAACGAAATGAATATTGGAAACCCGTGTATCCGCCGGAAAAGCTCTCCTATACGCATGTTCGACTATGATAATCGCGCCGATGATGGATTCGGCTGGTATCCCTAGCGACGATGCGTCGTTTATTCGCGTCTCGTTTTAATTAACTCGTCGGGGGTACGAAGACCACTGATTCTAGAAAGCGAGCGCTCGTTTACGGGAAAGTATCGATACCCGTTTCGCGTGACATCGTTAATTAATTATCCCAAGTATCACGATATTTATATCCAGGGTTGCTCTTTCGCGGGAAAAATTGTTCCACGATTTTTCTTTCGTTTACACCTATACATGAAAGCTAACGCAGACTACTGTACGCCATCGCAGACTCCTATACGCCATCGCAGATTTTAACCCTTTGCACTCGACGATCTTTTCGCTACAGGAGAGTAGAAATTCGCAGATTTTCTGCTACCAAGCTAACGATATTTTTTGGAACAGTAAATAAAAATTCGTACAATAATTAGAACGTAGAATTATTTAATTTCAATACCTCGCACACTATTACGTTATTTTGAATTTAATATGTCAATTAATATCGATCTTGGAAATTTTATTGGGTGGTGACTGAAGATCACCTCTCGAGTGCAAAGGGTTAATATGGAGAAAGAAATGATACTTGGTTCCAAGACTTCCTCCTGCTTACATCGAGAGATAAAAATAGGGATACAAAATTAATAATACGATGGAAAGAATCCTCTATCGATATTTTGTACGAAGGTATTCCAAGATCTGTAATAAGAGCGAAGGAATCCCAGGAATAAAGAATTGCTTCGAGAAATGGGAAAAAGGAAATGAAAACCGCATTCCGAAAGAGGCAATGAAATTAAAAGAACGTTCCAACTAAAGGGTTAATCATCGACCATAAATATGCACGATTTAAGATCCATAATAAAACTAAAAGAATTTCATAAAATAAATTGTCCATAATTAAAAGCACATTTATACCAAAAGCAGCGAAGATCGCAATAAAATTAAAGAAGCGTTCCAGCTAAAAGGTTAATCGTCAACCATAAAGATCCACGATCTAAGACCCACGGCAGAATTAACCGGATTTCGTACGATAAAGTCTCCAAAATTCCACTAATTTAAACCAAAAGTAGCTAAAGAACCGTGTTCCATGTTCCAAGAAAATAATTAATCATCTACTATAAATATCTATAACCAAAAATTCGCAATCCAAGGTTCACAATTGAATTCAAAGGAACCCACAGAAAGAATTCTCTAAAATTAAAACCAACCCAAGTAACCCAAAATTAATGATCAAACTCGCGATAAGATTAAAGAATAGTTCCAACCGAGGAGTTAATGGTGAACCATAAAGATGCTCGATCAAAAATCCAGGATCTAAGATGCACGTCGTAGCTGGCAGCCTCTCGTAAAATAAACTCCGTGAAATGGGAAGCACATTTAAACCAAAACCAGCCGAAGAGCCGCAATAAAATTAAAGGAACGATGGAGCCAAAGGGTTAATCATCTCTCGAAAGGCAGACGCAACCTCGCTCACCCCGGCTTGATCCTTGCTGAAATCCTCGTGAAGAAATCCTCTCGTAGTTATCCCGAGCAACGAAGCTGGAAAACATGGAGGTTACCGTGCACCGGGCACAACGGTGAAACGAACACGACTTTCAGGTTTTCCTTGTTGAAAAAAATACACTAGAATGGGTTAATGCGTAATAAACTCGGGCCATCGTGCGTCTCCTCTCGCGGTGTCGCTTTAATTGGCGACTGGTTTCGGAACCAGTCCTCTTCCTCACTCGTGGGCCTACTCTCACCGACGCACCGACCCGTCTACGCTAGCTCCTCGGGGTACCATTCACGAGCCACGTCATGAATGAGTTCTCACCCTGGTCTCCTCTCGTCCACGAACAATTCTTCCCTCTCCGCGCCGTTTTAATGCACCCGGCTGTCGATACACACGAGCAGTCTACGTCACGCCCGCGTCAAACAGTGAATTACGCTTGCATCGCGAAGGTTGATTGCGTTTTACGATCTTAATCCCTGGTTCAATGCTCGCGGCCGACGTCCAGGTTGGCTGTTTATTTTAATCGATTTAAGAATCGCCTCGCCAGTCTTATTCCCCCGCTTGGTGTGCATTGTGACACGGATTAGGGCCGCCATTATGGTACCAGGGGGGATTAGCGGAAGTAGAATGGCACTTTTTGCTCGGCCAGTTTACGACGAGGCGTATCGACATGATGGAAATAAAGGATCGCGGGGGAAAACGATTTCCCGAGTAGTAAAACGTGGTGGAAAATTGGCTCCATACGTTATGCTAGACGCGAGGTGTATTAAAACGAACAGGCTTGGGGTCCACGTTAAATTGCTGCTTATTAGCTTTCAGTCATACGCTTTATTGACTTATTTATGACTGGAGTGAATCTCCGGGATTAAAAATTTACGGCGTATGAGCTAATTAATTAACTACGTCGCGAACGCGGTGCTTTCTAAAGATGATAATGTCTCGTTCGTGTTTTCGACTGCTCTCGCTTTTACTTTGTGCTACTGGAGAGTATGGAGGTATTCCTTGCTGAGGATAGACTCATTGTCATATGATGACAATTAGAATAGCTTGGTAAGAATATATACCATAAATATTGATATTAATTTTAGCAAAAGTGGCTATATGTCTTCGATAATTGCAGAAATAGGAAGTACACTACCGATAATTTCAGTGTGCTTGATGGGCTTAGTGTTATTGAGAAACGATGCAAGAAATCATCAGAACAACTTCATCGAACTAACTCGATAATTCTATTGTTCAGAGTTCAATTATTCTCATATATTCCGGCTATTGAATAATATTGAATACTTGACCCTGTCTAGAGAAGCAAAAGATGAATAATTTAAGTAGTCTCTCTAACTTGGTGATTTTTATCAGCCTGATTTTTATTTAGTGTCTACGTTCCAACTACTTTTACATTTGTTACCAGAAAAATAATTTCATGAAGAAAAGGAAGACTATGAAACTACCTTGCTCGTCATTGATTCAAAATCCAAAATTACAGAGCTGAGGAGGAAATAAATATTGGATACATATTGGTCTCATTAGATCAACAATTATCAGTATAAATTGGAAAAAAATTGATAGCAATGGATTTGGTAATTTTGTTCATGAAGGTGTCCCTAGGGGTAAACCTAGTGTTAAGAAACCCGTCTGTCTACCCACAGTACGTGCAAGTAACAACTCGCAAACGTAAAACTTAAGCCGAACAACTTAATTAGCTAAAACGTTCGTCTGTCCAACTCCAATTCCTCGGGTCGCATAAATTTCCGCGTAGCCGATGGTGAGCGAAATTTTTCAATTATCTTCGCGTACCCCCCGGGTGGGTGGTTTCTCCGTGGGGTTTCCTTCCATGCAGGGACGCGAAATCGCCGACATTACGGGGCCTAATAGCCGAGCGCGTCCGCCAGGAGCGCTGCGGTCTCGGCTGGAAAAATGGCGGCCGCGCTCGGCGCGCGATCTGCCGGCTCGGCTCTCTTTCTGGCCAGGCGAGGCGTGTCCGAGAAATCGCGTATAAATCACGCGACGGACCAGGGTTAAGGAAGTCATTACTAAAGTACAGCGAGAATCACGTGGTCGCGAGCCACGAGCGATACGACGTCTAACGGATTTGACGATTAGCCTCGGACACCGGCACTCTGCTGCGCTACAGCTACTCTCGTGGGCGTTTACACCCGGTAGTTGTCAAACGGTTACCACTGGTTCTTATACGCTTGATTAAGTGCGTCCAGCACTTGACCCTTGCCTCCAGAATCGCGCCGGCGAAAAATACCCGCACGCGATTAGCGGCCTGATCCGTGATCCGTTTCACGCTGAAACCCGGTTTCACTTTCCTCGGGAAAGATACACGTTCTTGGGGGATTTACTCGGAGAAAGAATAAATCGGGGGACGAATTTTACTTATTTACTTTAGAAAAACATAGGCAATACTTTAGGATAGTTACCGACACAGTTAGACCCTAAGGTAGCATGTACAGGTTAGGGGTTGTATTCTAGTCTAAAGAGACAAAATGGCCGATTTTTTTTCTTTTTTCGTTTTTTTAATGTTTGGACCTTGGGAAATACATGTGTGTGAAAATCCATTTGATGAAATTTGTACAATACCTTTTTAATAGAAAAAAAGTTCGCATGATTCATTCTTCATATAGGTGCTCTCAGACAACAATAGATGACGCGATTAGTATACGTGGACACGTAGATGTCGCTACGGTTGGATTTCATCGACCTGACCAATTCTCACACGGATGTTAGGAAAATTGGGATGTTCCTAGGTCGAGTTTCGATATCTAATCGAGTGTTTTGCTCCTCGTGCCCACTGGGAGGCTCTGAATTTTTCTCTCTTCCGCTTATTTTTATCGGTTCGCGTGCTGTAACGTGCTGTAATAGCGATTGCGAGACTGACCGTGCTGTGAAATCGAGCGATTTTATTGCTTGCTTCTTGTAAGTACTCGGCTAATCATACCTTTCTAATCGCGCTAATATCCTGCGTATTTACGAGATTTATTTCCAACATTTTTGAGGTATGCTCGGCTCAAACGACATGGCGCTCGTAAAATCAGTGGAGCTTAAAGGTACAAGTGTTTCGACTTCCGAAACAAGCAATTTGAAACGTTTAAGGGAAATAACAGACGTCTGTCTGGTATAGAGGCTTCTGGTCTCTATTGACATCGTTGACGATGCTTTACTGAAATTTTGGATTTTTCTTAAACCTTTCACGTATCAAAGGTAGTTTATGACAGTTTATGGTTATCGTCGTATGAATTAGAAGGTTAATTCGTCCAATAATTCCGGTCCAATAATATTTAAATAAATAAATTGAATGAAACATCATCTATTTCATATACTTGAAAATATGTGCACCGTGACATATTTTACCTGGTAAATAATTTTTCCTCGTTTATTACTCAACTCGCTGTATACTGCAGACCATTTTAAATATCCACGACTTTAATAGCCCCATTTCATCCATGCCTGCGACTATCAAACATAGTATCAAACATGGCTACCGCTTAGGCTGCACTAGATGTGTTCCCTAGTAGGTTAGAACAGTCCAATAAATCACAATCTTTATAAAAATAATTATTTACTACAGGTTCATCCTATTCTCTATACTATATTTTGATAACTCCATTTTTCTAAGTGGAAGAAGAATCAGAATACATTACCCACTCTAACAACCCCTATTACATTTCGAATAATTATCCTATCCAATTCGTAACCTAATTAATCCAATTATTCACGAATATATTCATCGTTCAATAACTCGTCCATATTAAAAACTTGTCCACCAAAGTCGTACCCTGCCGCGATAATTAAAGCTTTCAGTAGGAGTTGGCCGAATCACTGGATTCAACTTACGATGCAACTTACGCTTCATCTACGTCGATTTGAATGGCCGAGAAATCCAGGAGAAAAATTTCAGAATATTCCTGTAGTCGTTCTTTTCCCTTCGAACTCGTCGACCATTTGCCTCGTAGACGCAGCATCACGTGGTCCATGGGACGTTTCATAAAGGCGCGAGACACCTCGCGTATATTACCGTTTCTTCGAGTGTACAGGAGCAGCAAAAGAAGCGGGCACATGGTCGGTAATGGGACAACTTCTTCGAGCATCCGAGTATCCAGGTGTTACGGTATAATTTACAAGAAGGGAGTAATGTTACTTCTCGGTAGCCTGGTTCCAGCATCGATGTCCCCTCGAGGGCGCAGGGCAGTTTTATAGGTTAAGAGCAGCGAATCAGGTTCGGCTCGTCTTACTGATCCCGAGCTCGTGCATTAATCGTTATTTTATGTAAATTGCACGAAATCGATTGGAATATTGAAAGAAGAATAAAAGAAGATCGGGGAACGGAGGTGGCGGCGGCGTAGAAGACGAGGAAGTGCCGCGGGACGGAGAAAGAGAAACGTTTATCGAATAATTTAAACGCGTCCAGTGCTTATTTATCGGCACAGATAAGCACTTTTATCTCGTGCTTGCTCGTGAATCTCGACCCGTTAGAAAAATCCTTTCGACTAGTTCCTCCTCGTTGATACACGATCGCCGGACACAGAGTGCAGCCTTTATTCCTCGCGGTGATTATTCCGCTGGCCTAGCTTGGAAAACGAGACAGCGAGTGGAAAAAGAGAAGGAACGTGAGGAAAAATGCTAGGAAGAATCACCGGCTCGTTATCGGTCCAACACCGGCCACTGTGAAATTGCGGGTTGCCTAAGCCAGCCTGCGCAGGACTATGAATCACATTTTGCAACCTTAGCCTAGCTTCTGCCTCAGCCCGTGTACACCGTGTTCGACGACGGATGAGAACCCCGCCAACAACGTTCCGCGCTGTTAAAATTCACGGTAATCGCTCGAACGCTGTTTGTTTTACTACGCTTCCTCGTTACGGAACACCGTAAGCGGCCATGCAAATGAACGGTTGCACGGTCATTAAGACGCGTCGTCTAACCAGCGGTAATTGCGACGTCAAGGTGATCGTAAAATCGTCACGAGATCTTAGATCCTTCCTCCGATTCCGCATGTGCTACCGAGTCTGACAACCCTATTTACAACGGCGGGTAGCAAAGTTCGGGTTCAGCTGTCATCTTTGTAGGGAGATAAAATAGACACGGTATGTCTCGTGAAATAAGAATAGCATTTGCTTCTAGGCTAGGGAATGACTAAAAATGTCGAATCCCTGTCGTCGAACATCCAAATCCGTTCATTATTCTGGGATCTCGACGATTTCTTCCCTAACTGCTGTCAAAGGACCAGTTAATGATTTTAGGTAGAGTACACGTGTGGTTACTGTTAGATTTGCTTTGTTCAGCAAAGCAATGTCTAAAAATGTCGAATTCCTGTCGTCGAATATCCAAACCCATTCATTATGCTGAGATCTCGACGATTTCTTCTCTGACTGCTGTCAAATGACCAGTTAATGATTTTAGGTAGAGTACACGTGTGGTTACTGTTAGATTTGCTTTGTTCAGCAAAGCAATGTCTAAAAATGTCGAATTCCTGTCGTCGAATATCCAAACCCATTCATTATGCTGAGATCTCGACGATTTCTTCTCTGACTGCTGTCAAATGACCAGTTAATGATTTTAGGTAGAGTACACGTGTGGTTACTGTTAGATTTGCTTTGTTCAGCAAAGCAATGTCTAAAAATGTCGAATTCCTGTCGTCGAATATCCAAACCCATTCATTATGCTGAGATCTCGACGATTTCTTCTCTGACTGCTGTCAAATGACCAGTTAATGATTTTAGGTAGAGTACACGTGTGGTTACTGTTAGATTTGCTTTGTTCAGCAAAGCAATGTCTAAAAATGTCGAATTCCTGTTGTCTAACATCCAAATCCGTTCATTATCCTGGGATCTCGACGATTTCTTCCCTAACTGCTGTCAAAGGACCAGTTAATGATTTTAGGTAGAGTACACGTGTGGTTACTGTTAGATTTGCTTTGTTCAGCAAAGCAATGTCTAAAAATGTCGAATTCCTGTTGTCTAACATCCAAATCCGTTCATTATCCTGGGATCTCGACGATTTCTTCCCTAACTGCTGTCAAAAGACCAGTATCGGCTGATGATTTTAGTTGGAGTACACGTATATTTACTGTTAGATTTGCTCTGTTTATACTGAAGATTGTTCCAATTCAGGGTGCCCAATTAGTCACTAGGTGACTTTGGTCAAATCTGGTCGAGGAGAATGGCATCACCCTGTAGAAGTGACAGGCATTGTGAGCGAAACTCTTAGCATCTCTTTCGAGGATTTATCATAATTCCAAACCAGGTCTCTCTGCATTTTGCATTTAGATCCTTCCTCTGATTCCTTCTATGCTCCTGAGTCTGACAACCCTATTTACAATGGCGGATAACAAATTTTTTTTCCAGCTGTCATCTTTGTAAAGAAATAAAATACACATGGTATATCTCGTGAAATAAGAATAGTATTTGCTTCTAGGCTAGAGAATGCTTCATAATGTAAAATTCCTGTTGTCTAACATCCACATTCGTTCATTATCCTGGGATCTCAACGATTTCTTTCCTAGCTGCTGTCAAAAGACTAGCACCGATTGATGATTTTAGGTGGAGTAAATACAACTGTGGGTTTTACATTCAGAGATGTTTTTATTTTATATATAATAGCTTTATTCAGACTGAAGATTGTTACAATTCTGGGTACCTAATTAGTCACCAGGTGGCGTTGATCAAACCCAGTTGTAGAGAATGTCATCACCCTGTAGAAGTGATAGGCATTGTGAGCGACGCTTTTAGCATCTCTTTCGAAGATTTATCATAATTCCAAACCAGATCTCTCTGCGTTTTGCATTTATTAGACCGATCATGCGAAACCTGCTGTTTCTTCTCCATCCCGATGAACGTTTGCCTATATGCGTTAGTCCTGTAGCAATTAACGCTTTGCACTCGAGAGGTGCTCTTCAGTCGCCATTTGATAAAATTTCGAACATCGATAATAATTAATATGTCAAACTGAAGATAATGTAACGGTGTGAGAGGAATGGAAATCAAATAATTCTACGCGTTAATTATTATAGATTTTTATTTACTGCTCAAACAAATATCGTCAGCTCTATAGTAGAAAATCTTTGAACTCCTATCCTTTTTTAGCCAAAAAGTCGTCGAGTGCAAAGGGTTAAACGTTATCCTATGGGTGCAGGATTTATCTCGTTATCTAGCCACAGCATCGTTAATGCTCTATTCGATTATTGTTTAGTGCGTGGCGAAGCTGCGTGCTTCAACGTTTCGTTATCGTTGATGGACCACGTGCAATCGCTGATCATGCTTATTTTTATCGTGTTGCAATTTATGGCAATTTATGGCTCGTCGATGCGCGAGTGGATCGTGTGGTGTCGGATACTTGGGTTAATTAACTATAGTCTGCTATTAGCAAATTGCTCTTTCCACTGTTTGCACGAAGATTTAGAATATTTTTCTGTTCGCTGTATCGGTTGATAAAAATTGTTACTGTATATGTTAATTAGGAAACGTAATATCTAAATTGTGTCAAAGGTTGATTAGGGATTATACGTTTTTCTTACATGGAGAATAAATATGAAAAATAAATTTTGATATATTAATTTTGAGATGGGGTGTGTATTTTTTTGTATCGAATTTGGAGAGAAGATTTTTGTATGTTGGTTATTTTACGGTTTTATGGGGGTAGGTTTATGGGATTTCCTGTTTCATTCGGAACAGAGTTTATCTCGAACGGTATACGTATATTCTATTATAGTAGTAATAATTTTTAACCACGCGATATTTATGATATTCGTTTAGGATAACATATGTTTAGTCTAGTCGATAAGGATATCACTTTTAGCATATATATTGTACCACATATTTATAGGTCGCTGACATTTAATGCAGTGTGTAAAACCCTATTTATATGTCTCTGGCATTTCGAGAACCGTCGACAAAAATTATATTTTCACGTGGTTCGACGATAATGCGTTGTTATCGATATCTGTTTGTTTATTTAATGAGACAATTGTCAAATTTTTAGGTGGATTGAAAAATGTGGTATATTCGGAAATATTTAAACGACGAGCAGGACACTGTCAAATGAATCGTGTTAATTGATTAAATTAACGATACCTTGTTAATAATCAAACAAAATTTCAATAAAATAAAAGTATATTGGAAAGTATAATATTTTCAAGAAAATTCGGAGAAATGTAAAATAATACTGAACATACTGTTTATGACAATTAATATAATTAACGTCAGCTTGCTATTAATATAAAAATCTTATTTATTTAATAATACAATATAAAATTTGGAGATAAGTTATAAAGTTACTAATACCTTAAAATATTTCAGAAAAATTCAAAAGAAATAGAAAATATCCCTGAACTTATTACTTATCATAATTAATATAATTAACAACAGCTCGCCACTAATATAAGAATTTTCTTATTTATTTGACAATATAAAATTTGAATATACGTTAAGGAAGATAGAACAAAAATTAATAGTACCTTAAATTATTTCAGGAAAATTCAAAAAGAAGTATAAAACATAAAAATATACTAATATATAAAATTTGAAGATACCTACATTAAAAAATATAATACAAAATATTTCAGAAAAATTTAAAAGAAATAGAAAATATCCCTGAAGTTATTACTTACTATAGTTAATATAATTAACAACAGCTTGCCACTAATATAACAATTTTCTTATTCATTTGACAATATAAAATTTGAAGATACGTTAAGGAACATAGTACAAAAATTACTAGTACCTTAAATTATTTCAGAAAAAGTAGAAAAAATATAAAAAACATAAAAATGTACTAATATATAAAATTTGAAAATACCTCCGTTAAAAAATATAATACAAAGATTACTAATACCTTAAAATATTCCAGAAAAATTCAAAAGAAATAGAAAATATTCTTGAACTTATTACTTACTATAATTAATATAATTAACAACAATTTACCAGCAATGTAAAAATTTTCTTATTTATTTGGCAATCTAAAATTTGAAGATACATTAAGGAAGATAAAACAAAAATTACTGGTACCTTAAATTATTTCAGAAAAATTCAAAAGAAATAGAAAATATCCCTAAACTTATTACCTTAAATTATTTCAGAAAAATTAAAAAGGAAATAGAAAATATAAAAATATATTAATATATAAAATTTGAAGATACCTACATTAAAAAATATAATACAAAGATTACTAGTACCTCAAAATATTTCATAAAAATTCCCCAAAATAACCAGACCCGTCCAAACCAATATTCAGTGATGTGTCGAACAAAATTTGAATTAATCATAGCTCACCTGTGATATCAAGATTCGCTTGTTTGCCTAACAAGATAAGTCGTCACGACTAGGATTGAAGGAACGTTGCGAAACGTAATATCCGCGGGAAATTCGAAAGAAGAGCGATAAAATAGTAGTTTCCGTAGCGCCGGCGCTATCGCGCAGGAAAAAGGCAGGTAATAGGCACCTACTCACCGATATCCCTGGAATCCGGTAAACGTTATTGATGTATGATTCAAGGCAAACTACAGAGTCTGCCTTCCGCAAAATCTCGGTATCCTGTTACGAAACGCTATTTATCAGCGATTCGCGATAATACGCGTTACACTGTGGCTAGATTTATTCCTGGAGACATTCTCGAAATAACGAGTCATCTTGGTCACTCGGCAATGAATCACTCCTCTATTCTCCGAGTAATTGGAGTCGACGGTTAATTTGTTCCACGAGTGCTATCCCTAATCACCCGATTATGCGTATTCCGTTACTCGCCTCCCGTAATATCGTCGACATTACAAGCCGCGAGCCACGTAACTCTCGTACTCGATCTTGTAATATCCGTGGTGTATTGAAACCGGCGAGATTTTATCAGATTTCGCTTACCGGCGTGAAATACGAACGCGTTCGTGTCCGATATTATCGAAATTTCAAAAACGTAATCGAACTTCGTTCCGTGCGATTCGATTTCGTGAAACCGGGCCTTATCAGATCCGGCTGGACGACCGCGCGCTCTATTGTTACTAAACGCCATTGGACTTTATTGAAAATCACCGGGGTACATTTCAGGCTATCTGGGTACTATCAGGGCCCATTCCGAGGCCAGCACGCGATTTCACAAGGTTCCGCGCGAGTTTTGTAGACTTTATCGAGCCCTATACAAGTCGAATTAGAAAATTATTGGACTTCGTTAGGCCCCATTAAGCGCAATCTAATGTTATCCGACTTCCTCCAGCGCGATTAGGCATTCTGCGACTTCGGAGAAATTCTATTGGACATTGATACGACGTTGGCAATTGTAACAGTCGATTGGTCTCGGTATGAAGCCTTTCAACGTCGCGAAATATTCTTCGATTGTGCTCTCATAAAGATTTGGCAGGCTACTGTAACCTGGTTCGCTCTCGTAGAAAGCCGATATATTGGACAGGATTTCAATGAATTTCTCCGGATACTATCGATTCTCTCCGATCTATTGTACTTTATTAGATTTATGACAAATGACTTATTTAACGTTGTTGCAGTTGATCGAATGTACCTAGATAGTGTCAAGTCTTCGGTGAAACTCACTGAGCGCTCTAATAATACGAGATCTTGGGCGGAACCCAATAACGTAGAATTGTTAGGGACTTTGCAATCTTATTTGACCTCGTAAAGTCTTCAGAAATCCTCAGAAAATCTTCAAGAACCCTGGAATTTTATCTTAATATTGTTGCATTTGATCGAATGTTGCTAGATAGTGTCAAGTCTTCGGTGAAACTCACTGAGCGCTCTAATAATACGAGATCTTGGGCGGAACCCAATAACGTAAGATTGTTACGGACTTTGCAATCTTATTTGACCTCGTAAAGTCTTCAGAAATCCTCAGAAAATCTTCAAGAACCCTGGAATTTTATCTTAATATTGTTGCATTTGATCGAATGTTGCTAGATAGTGTCAAGTCTTCGGTGAAACTCATTGAGCGCTCTAATAATACGAGATATTGGGCGAAACTAAATAACGTTGTATTGTTAGAGACCTTGCAATCGTATTTGACATCGTAAAGTCTTCAGAAGATCCTCAAGAATCCTGGAATTTTATCTTAACGTTGTTGGATTTGACCGAATGTTCCTAGATAGTGTCAAGTCCTCGGTGAAACTCATTGAGTAGTCTAATACTACGAGATCTTTGGTGGAACTCAATAACATATTATTATTAGAGACCTTGCAATCCTATTTGACCTCGCAAAGTCTTTAAAAATCCTCAGAAGATCCTTGTAAATCCTTAGTTCAAACCTGGAATTTAGTCTAACGATGAGATCACGTTACGAATCCAAACCTAAATCCAGAGTCAAGATCTGAACCTAAAAATCTAACACTGATCTCGAATTTAGGCTCTAGGTTCGGGACCAGTTCAATTCTATCATTCTAATACAAGATACTACCTAATTTCAGACTCCAGGTCTAGGTTTAGTCTAGGTTTAATTAGACTGACAAGCGATAGGACTCGTTATTAGGCTTATGCCATCTCTGTCCTATATTTCAACAGCAAATGAGACTAAATAGAAGCTTGGGTTCAGCATCGACTTAACTTTAGGAGTTAAGTCGAGATCTAGGACCATCTCAGCTTATGTTCTAAGCTATTCCCATAATTGGGATCTGGGTCCCAGACCTAGAAGCTGAATCCAAATTTCACGTCGACTGTTTCAATCCCTGTTCGACCCAGAATCCTCGGTTTAATCCTCAGTCCTGATCTCGATGCAGACCAGCGTTCAGCAAAGCTCCATTCACAAACTGCAGCTGAGTACGAGATACGGTAGGCAGGGATTTGACGTTTAGCAGGATTCGTAGGAGTGTAATAAGATGTAGGCGAGTCTTATCGTGTTCACTGGCGTGAAATGTATTTCAGTCGAACCTCTTCTCGGCTCTCTGGGATCGGATCCTTGCGACTAAGTAGGCCGGATCGACGCTGGCTGATATAAGAGCTAGGCGTGCTTAATTACATACAATCGTATCTGATACGTTAAATTCAATTAATTACGCGATTGTATCGAATGATTAACTAACGGCACAGAATTCCGTGTGATAATGCAAACGAGATTATCTGGATTTTTCAGCATTCGCTGACTGCGTGTGCCCGCGCGGTGTCCACTAAGTTATAATTAGGTTCGCTGCCTATATTTTAATGGAAAATCTATCCGGTAGAGCCAACACACACAGCGGGTTGTCACACGATCGCATAAATCACCTGGAAAGTTATCAAAGTCCAGTAGGTGGAAGGGTATGAAATATATCTCGATTTTTCGCACGATCTAGACTCGTGCCGTAGCTCGGGATCGCTTTATTAAATCTATCTGAAATCCGGCCGTTGTGTGCGAGATTTCTGGTCGTTGGTATCGTGATCGCTCTTTATCTATTGTGCACCACCGGTATGATCGATGGAGGATTATTCGTCTGTCACGCCGAATTATCTTCATCGATCATTGATCCGTGACCACACGTACGATCTCGCGTCGGTCTTGTGCCTTCATTTGCCCGCGTAATGACGATAATAACGATCCTTATTGCGCAACTGAAATGAGTAATTACGTAACATTAGACGTTATCAGGAAGCATTGGCTCGAGGAAAAAATGAAAACGAAGGAGGCGAAAAGAAAGAAATGAAAGATCGCTATCGCGGAGAGATGCAATTTACTTGCAATCCCGACGAAACTCGTCGAACTATAAAGTTTCCCGTACGAGTTTCAATCGTTGGCAATATCGTTGCAGCGATTAAAGTGCAGCCTTTCTATCCGGTCCGCGATCGAACCACGTGAGTCCGATCGATCCGCAATATTCGCCAATCGATATCTCACTGGGCCTCTCCGATAACGTACGCCAATAATGCGCCATTTGCATTCAAATACGCGACCGGCGATACGTGTACGCGTTATAACTCGATCCATTACTCATAAATAACGTTTCAATTAAAAGCACGATCCGCCTGGCCGTTTTGCAATTTTCCCCAGTTTACGAGGACACTTCGAAATCGATGATTTCCCCCGCGATATCGTAAATTGCAATTACTCTCGCTGCCGGGAAAAATAATTACAGTGAGATATGGATTTATTTTATTTTATATAATATTTCCTTTTTTCTTTCTGGTTTC
Organism: Eufriesea mexicana; assembly: GCF_001483705.2. Lineage (NCBI taxonomy): Eukaryota > Metazoa > Arthropoda > Insecta > Hymenoptera > Apidae > Eufriesea > Eufriesea mexicana. Next base: position 52,226 of record NW_016913149.1, on the reverse strand, counting down.
ATTTTTTAAGGGCGATGGGAAAGATCGGAAACCTTTGCGATTTTTCTGAAAGTGGGAATTCATAGGTCTATTTGGCCATTTTTTGGTAAATCGTCTTTAAGGAATTGTCTCGCCTTTGAAAATGTTTTCTTAAAATTTAAATTTAATATTCCCATAGGTAATTATAATTAAAATAAATTAAGAGTTATGTAGTTACTTCTATACATTTTATTTTCATTAGAAATTTTGTAATTTTGTACACGATTTATATTTTGACTCGTGGCTCCTTTTCTCAGAGATGTTCCCAATTATTGTATAAGAACTAATTATTATATTTAAAATTCAAATAGAGAATTTAATTATTACATAATTCTTCTGAAATTCAAACTTAATAATTTATTAATAATAATAATTTAGGAATTAATATTTGCTTGGACATTTTGATTTATGAACACTATTTGCATGGACATCCACGATTATTGTATTTAAAATTCAAGTGGAAAATTTAATTGTTGCATAATCCTTCTAAAATCCAAACTTGATACTTACATAATTGATATTAGTGTATACAATACTTGGTCACCATTAGAGTGAAACCTAGCTATTTTGACTTATGGTACCCTTTCCTAGGGACATCTTCAATTATTCTATAACAATTACTCTATTTAATATTCAAATTTAATTATTGCGAAATTTTCCTAAAATCCAAATGCAATATTCCAACAATTAATATTAGTATACATTTGGCTATTTCGGCACATACTCCCTTTGCCTGGAGACATCCTCGATTATCTCTCAATTATTATATTTAATATTCAAATTTAATTATTACCAAATTTTCCTCAAATCCAAATGCAATATTCTAACAATTAATATTAATGTACGATTGGTCACTGTTAGGTTTAAAACTTGGCCATTTTGACTTATGATCCCTTTTCCTAGCCACATCCTCAATTATTCTACCATTATTTTATTTAATATTCAAATTCAATTATTGCCAAATTTTCCTCAAATCCAAATGCAATATTCCAACAATTAATATTAATGTACACTTAATCACTATTAAATCTAAAACTTGGCCATTTTGGATATGGATTCTTTCTCTAGGCACATCCTCAATTATTCTACAATTATTTTATTTAATACTCAAATTTATTTCTTACAAAATTTTCCTAAAATCCAAATTCTCTATTACAATTAATATCAGTATATTCTTGGTCCCCGGTTAGAACTGGAGCTGCGCCATTTTGGCTTATGGTTCATTTCCCTAGGCACATCCACAATTATTCTACAATTATTCTATTTGATATTCAAATTTAATTATTGCCAAATTTTCGTCAATTCCAAATGCAATATTCCAACAATTAATATTAATGTACACTTGGTCACTGTTAGGTCTAAAACTTGGCCATTTTGACTTATGATCCCTTTACCTAGCCACATCCTCAATTATTCTACAATTATATTATTTAATATTCAAATTAATTATTAAATTTTCCTAAAATCCAAATTCTCTGTTACAATTAATATCAGTATATTCTTGGTCCCCGGTTAGAACTGGAGCTGCGCCATTTTGGTTCACGGGACCTTTTCGCGGAAACATCGCGACATCGTGGACTGTCGTAATAGCATTGCCAGATACGCGGACGTGGTTATCACGACGTCGGAATCGTGTTCATATATCGTACACAAAGGGTTGCTCGTCGTGGAGGAGAGAAAGTTTCTGGATTTTCGATCGTAGGTGGATATTTTTCGTGCATACCGCGATACGGTTCCTCGATCGGTCTCGCTTTCTACCGAAAGCTCGCTTCCTGCCTCCGCGCTTATGACGAAATGCTTTACGAGGCGAAATTCCATGGTTTATCTTTGTCGATGAGTTATGTGCTTGCTCCTAGAGTGGACGTTTCTCTCGGGTAGACGATTCATTGCTTGTAACGAATCTCGCAGCGCTACGAACGCTTCTGTGTGTCTTTCTCTGGAGAAAACAGATTTACTCTTTCCGTCTGTCTCGTATACGTATATAAGAGGACAGCTGGTAAAAAGAAAGTACAGGTAGTTTCGATTTTTAACTGGTTATGGTAGTCTTAAGAAGAAGAATTTACGTAGGATCTAGTCTGCAAAATTTATGTACATAGTCGTTGGGGTTGATAATTGATGTATTGACCTGCCATGATGGATTCAGCGAGATTGACTAAAAATGTTAGATTGTTTGAATTATGTGATTTTATAGATTTCGATATTTGGAATTTTTGTTTTACGAATGAATCTCTTCCGAGGACGCCTAATATGTCCCTTTACATCGCGTGTGCTGTAGGAATGCGAGGATGTGGATGATAACGTGGGTGTAATTCATTCGACACACGTCATTAACGTTAAGTACGACTAGTATTTATGTAAATTGTAATTAACATTTACACGCTTCTGCTTTCTGTGGTATTGCATTATCCACGCTCTGTTACTCCATCAGCGCCATTTTGCTCTTATAGGAAAATACCATTGCTACTTAGCTTCCCCTAAAATTTCGAAATTCCATGGTTCTATAATTAGAATGCTTCGTGATTTCAAAAATTTTTAATTTCGAAATTTTTGAATTCTGGGACCCTAAAGTTTCAAAATTACAAGTTTCAAAATTTCAAAGTTCCAAGATTCTGGGATTGCAAAGTTTCAAAATCTGTTCTCAAATACTATGGTTCTAAAATTTCAGAGTTTCGAAATCTCTAAATTCTAAAATTCCAAGGTTCTAAATTACAAAGTTTTTAAATTCCAAAACTCCTATGTTTCTGAATTCCAAGGTTCTACAATTAGAAAGTTTCGTGGTATCAAAAATTTTTAATTTCAAAATTAATTTTTTAATTCTGAGACCCTAAGGTTTCAAAATTGCAAGTTTCGAAGTTTCAAAGTTTCAGGGTTCTAAGATTGCAAAGTTTCAAAATTTATTCCCAAATTTTAAGGTTCTACAATATCAAAGCTTCTAAATCTTTAAATTCTAAAATTCCAAGGTTCTAAAATTGCAAAATTTAAAAATTCCAGTATTTCTATGTTTCCAAATTCCAAAGTTCTACAATTAGAAAGTTTCTTAGTCTCAAAATTTTTTAATTTCAAAATTTCTAGATTCCAAGATCCTAACACTTTTAAATTGCATAATATCAAAGTTTCAAAACTAAAAAATTCCACGGTTCTAAGATTGCAAATTTTCAAAATTTATCCCCAAATTCCAAGGTTCTAGAATCTCAAAGTTTCGAAATTTCTAAATCCTAAACTTCCAAGGTTCTAAAATTGCAAAGTTTCAAAGTTTGCTCCCAAATCCCCAAAATCAAAAATTCCAAGATTCCAAAATTCCAAATTCTAAAGTTTCAAAATTTCTAAACCTAAAAATTCCAAAAATTTCGAAGTTCCAAAATTTCCTATTCGACAATTCCCGAATCCCCAAATTTGCAACGTGCTCACCCAGAAGACCCGTATCACGTGCAGGATATCGTCACAAGGGACATACGTCTAACCGCGTATCTTTACACGACGTTACCGACACTTAGCAATCAAGCTATACCCACGCAAACGGGTTAATCCGGCGTGTCCGATCCGCGAACACGTGTTCCCTCGATTTCGTGAGTCAGGATCGCGCAATGAGCCAGCAAGGTGTCCGCGACGCGTCCGAGGTTACGCGCGACCGACATTCCACCGTGATGCGTATCGTCGATAAGCCACGATAATGCACGCGATGCTCGAAACGTCAAACGCAGACAGCCTCTATAGTCCTCTCTATCGACGGAACCGCGATTATCGGCGCGGGAAAAACGTCGATAATGAATTCCGATACGTCTGTCGCCGAATGTGTCTGCTCGTTATCGACGAATTCCTAGCGACATCTACGTCTGATCGATGAGTCACCGGTAAACGGTATCGATACCGTGGTTCCAGGGTATTCGCGATAATCCGAAATTATATCCTTAATCCGCTTACGATTACGCGAGAGCGGCGCTTTCATCGACCTGCCGCACGCCCACACGGCCCAATCCGACTTACCACTGGTTCCTCTGGTAGCAATGAGACGGAGATTCGCTTCATCATCTAGTTCGCGTGCACGGGCCCATTGAAAAGAGTCTGTTCCTGGGCCAGTTTTGGGAATTAGAGTCGTAGTGACGATTTTTGCAGCGGATTTCGCGATTCTAGGATTATGTTCAGGATATGAGGATGAGGCTCGTGGGGAACAAGATGGTTTTGGAAATTATAGTCCTTGGATTTTATTGAATTTGGGATCAATACATGGTCCAGTTTTGGAACGATGATCCTGATGATGATTTTGTAGTGTTCTTTTATGATTATATGTTCATTTAGAATCCCATGGATAGATCAACTATCGCTATAGATCTAGATTATAATACTGTATGTAGCCACCTATACAGTACTGTAACCAGTGATAAAATCTATATCCAACAAGATGGTTTTGAAAATTATTGTCCTTGGGTATTAAATTTGGAATCAATACATGGTCCAGTTTTGGGAACGATGATTCTGATGATGGTTACGTAATGCTTTTTATGATTATATGTTCATTTAGAGGGTATTTTGACAGGTGTTTGGGTATGTGTTATTAGGTTTGTGAGGAACAAGATGGTTTTGGTAACTATAGCCTTTGGGTATTAAATTTGGGATCAATACATGGTCCAGTTTTAGGAACGTGGATCCTGATGATGATTTTGTAGTGAATTTTATGGTTATATGTTCATTTAGAGGGTATTTTGACAGGTGTTTGGGTATGTTGATGAGGTTTGTGAGGAACAAAATGGTTTTGGAAACTATAGTCTTTGGGTATTAAATTTGGGATCAATACATGGTCCAGTTTTAGGAACGTGGATCCTGATGATGATTTTGTAGTGAATTTTATGGTTATATGTTCATTTAGAGGGTATTTTGACAGGTGTTTGGGTATGTTGATGAGGTTTGTGAGGAACAAAATGGTTTTGGAAACTATAGTCTTTGGGTATTAAATTTGGGATCAATACATGGTCCAGTTTTAGGAACGTGGATCCTGATGATGATTTTGTAGTGAATTTTATGGTTATATGTTCATTTAGAGGGTATTTTGACAGGTATTTGGGTATGTTGATGAGGTTTGTGAGGAGCAAGATGGTTTTGGAAACTATTCTTTGGTTATTAAATTTAGGATCAATTTGTGATCCAGGTTTGGAAACGAGGATCCCTATGACAGTTTCGAAGTATATTTTATGATTATATGACTATGTAGAGACTATTTTGAAGACTAAGGGTAGATTGATGAAGCTCATGGAACAGTGCAATTTCGAGAATTAAAGTCTCTGATTATCAAATTGGAATTACGTGTTTGTTAAACATTCAGAACGTTCTGTCATAAATGACAAATAGTCTTTGGCACCTCAAATTACTGTCTAATCTTATATAAATCATCACAATTGATTTAGTACTACCACGATCCTGATAAAATTTTCATAGCTAAATGATTGGTGACAGAACATGTCTGATCTATTCCATAAAAATGAACACAAACCATAGAGCATTTGCTGAAACTGACTGATACCTGAATGATCCTAATCCAATTTAGATCATACTGAAAGCAATTAGATTTTGAAAACTCTCAATCTATTAAATACATTTCTATTTTCTGGAATTGCTAGAGATTATCGACTTGGTATTAACATTACTAGGAATTACTATAGCTGACAGAAAAATGTCGGCTAACCCAACAATTTAAATTAGATCCACGATATTTTCATTTATCCCAACTCCATCACACCTTTTCCCTTCAGTCCAAGACACATAGACACGTCCTCTACAGAACCTAATAGATCGTTGAATTCAAATCACCCGCCAAGATTTTCCAAGCTATTTCAAATGCCAATACCAGCTTTTCCCCTAATTATCGTTGTTGCATAAGTGTTTCGCAACGAAGCGCATCCACGGCAAGTCGGTTCTCCGATCAGCATTTAAAAGTAGACTGAATCGGATCGATAGTGATTTGCATGAAATAAACTTTACGATGGCAAAGAGAGCACGACGCGCAGTTACGATGCAAAGCAGTCGGCATTCTAGCCGCATTGCTTCGTGCTCGCGACGATATTCGAAAACCGCGGAAACCCAGTTCTCGTAATGGCCAGCAATCCGCTGCAAGTCCATGAGAAACCACGTTCCAGCAGAAATTTCGAAGTCGAATTGTACCCGACAGGCCACGATTATCGCACAATTATACCGTAAAATAAACACACGCGAACACCCGTGATTTATTCGCCCTGGTTTTTTCCCTCGAGCATCCTACGCGCAAGGCAGACTTATTAATCACTCGGCCGATACCATTGACTCGCTAATACCTCCGCTTAATAAATTAGAAAATTAATAATTCGCGGAGCGTGCAACAGGTTTCAGCGATTCAGGTACACAATATTTTATTGTACAGCAAAGCTCTTTTTGTTCCCTGGCCACGAGTCGCGTGGACTTGTCACGGAACCAAACTGGTTCCGCCAGGCCGTGTACTGGGACACCATAAATCTTCCTTTTCTCATCACGGATACTTTGCCTTCCTTCTTCCGCCATTACGTCTGCGTCGTGGTCTCTGCTTAGCTGGAGCAACTATCGTAATCCGACGAAGAAGTACCCCTGAGTTATTGAAACGTCAGTGACACGTAGCTGGACCTTTTGCCAGCTCCGATAGCGGAGTAGGTGATGCGAGTATCGATATTAAATATACCACGACCGGTCAAATGACCGGTGAATGGAGAAATGGAGGAAGGAGAACTCGAAGAAACATCGAGTAAGAGATCAAGACAATGTGAGCTTTTAACTTTTATTTAGAAGTTCGAAGATGATCGTTTAGGCTATGATAGGTTCAGTTTAACGATGGTCACAGGTATAGTCAACACGTTCTGTGACAAGCCGTTTTTGACCGACACGATCTCCAGGCCATTTGTTGTTTTGGCTAAAAATTGATATATTATCGCACAATATGTCATCACATCGTCGATCCATGAGTAATTAGCTTGTTCAGAGTAGGTATCACACCGTGCACCATTTATGGTACACGTGGCACTGCGATCAGTTCGACTGTAAAAGCCAGTTAGTTCGAAAATTTTCGATTAGTAAAAAGAACTAGAAGAGTAGTGACGTTTTGCAACGATTGCCCAAATACGCCATTTTTATGCATCCCTTGCTTTAAAAAAGTCAACCATTACGTGTAATTAATAATTATCGTATATATAACAATTAAACAAATTTACGTGCTCTGTTCTATACTGCATTTTGTATAATGCCTCATTTTTTAGTAGAAATATATTATTTTCACAATTAAATTTATCATAAAACATGTTTTCAGCGCATTAAATTAATATGTCTGCGTGCACCACAAATGGTACACGTGGCACGGAACGTGTTAAAAACTATTATTAGAACATGAAATTGATGATATGTTCCGCATCGTATCGATTTTATTTCATTTTATGTGTAATAAGTATCTTTTATATTGTTCCATTGATTTAATCCCGATATCGATCATCAGTCTCTGTATATTTTGATTAATTTTGTTAATCGGTGACTAGGAGTAGCTTCTTGGATTACAGAGAATCTAGGAAGTTTCTAGAAAGGTGGACCTATAATTCGAAAGAACGCTGACCACATATGAGATTAGGACTAGCTCGAAGGCTAGAGCTGAAAGAAATCGTAAAAATGTGTTATAAATAATGATCTGCCGGATCCCTAGCTAGATAGGTGACAGGTATCCATTTCAGTGCCCAGAAGCCAAAGACCTCTTTACAAACCTGGTCTTCCGTAACCCTACGAAACCTATGGAAACTGATAAAAATCTGAGGAGTGCTTCCTATTCCATCAACTCCAGCCTCACCAGTAGCCTTTATCTCAAATAGGAATAGGAATAAATCTCTGATGGAATAGATCTCGTATAATTGCTCTGTCCTGGTATAGCAAAGCCAGCAAATGCTCAGGAGAAGGTTCAGTTCGCTGATAAGTGATCCAATAAGTGATTCACAGGTGGATCAGTGAACTGTGACCACGTAGGCAACGATATCACGCAATTGCTAGAAGTAACCATGGAAAATCGTAACCATGAACCTCCTCTTAGCGATTGCCACCCCGTTTACCGCTCGAAATGTAACTCTCGTCCATTACATTAGACGGAAGGCGTGTTTACACGGTGTGAGAGGCGTCTCGGCTTCGGGACGGACCAATCGATGATTTCTCGAGAGTCATTAACTCATATAACGAATGATACTGGGAGCGGCGTTTACTGAGCCGCGAGATACCGCCATGCTTTTGCACACGCTTGTCAGTCGCGGTTGCTGCAAGGAATCGCGAATAGTTTCGCGATTCGAGAACGGACAGCCGTTCGTTCATTTCATTCGCGAGGAAAATTTATTGGGTTTCTTGAGATATTCCATTCCTGTTTGGATATTAATAAACTATCTGCGCGAGTGGCAGAGGTCATTGGAAAGTAAGTTAACCGCTTGATGCGATAGGGATCGTTGGGAAAACCTCGGTAAGAGTTACTAAGCTCAGGTTTGTATCGCATAGGTTCATTTCCAGGGATGTGTATCGAGAATACTACCTCCCTAGCATTCGCAGCGAAGGCTACACGATCTCTAGCGTTAGTTCTATGCATTTCTTCTTAGGCTTTCCGTCCTACCTTATTTATAATATAACCATGATATAGTCAGGTATATAACATGCTTTATATCTCTTTTCCTGTGACAATTCTTCGTGTAATCAGCAAAGTAATTACTCTGGATAGTTCGTAAAAGTGAAACGAAGATTAGGAACGAGAGATATTGGGAGTACTACTGTGCTAGGCCGCCATGTTGGCTCAACAGCGCCACCTTGGTTTACCCGTGCATTTCTTTTTTCCTATGAAAATTTTTCATGTAATTAGGAACGTAGTAACTCTGAATAGTTCGTAAAGGTGAAACAAAGATTAGAAATGGGAGATATTGGGAGTACTACTGTGCTAGGCCGCCATGTTGGCTCAACAGCGCCACCGCGGTCTACCAGGAACTAAACGCAAGCGGAAGACCATAGCTTTGTTCAGACCTTTCATGGAAAAGTGCGCCTATATTGGGTCGTGTTATATAATTCGTTCGATTTCTTCCATATTGCGTACTCGATTTTATTGGCACCCGATCATTCAATAGCAGTGGCCGCTGGAAAAATCTTATCGAAAAACGGCAAGCGACGTTTTCATCGCGCTTTGATCGTTTTAAGTATCAGAGATGACGCTGCGATAGAATTCAAACGCACGGTCAAATGCATATCGCAGTCCGATGCAGTGGCACTTTTTGACGTAAAATCTGAACAGCCTGATCGCGTTGCATGCCACTCAAACGATTAATCCGATAGAGATAACTGGTTATGAACGTTCCTAGGTCAGACCGAGTTTAAGATCTGCTTTATGCGAGTTGCTCGATCGAGATCAGGGCGAGGAAAGCGTAGATCTATCTTTGGCTTTGGAATTCAATTTTCTTTGACTTTAACCTTTTTATTTCTCGATTGCTACGAATATTTCATTTATTTCAACCTTCTTAAATGCTATTATCCTTTTCTTTAATCGTTAAGCTATCGTCTGGTATTCGATCGTATCGAGATGAATTTTAACTTTTAAATAAATCATTTATTAACTACAATAATTAATAGTGTCAATCCATCTTTAATTACTGATTCAGCCACAAAATAACCATATTTTTAATACGAAATGATAATGCACTCACTATTTTGACCTATAATAAATAATTCCAATAATATACCTGACTATATTTAATAAATTCTTACAAAATGGCGTCACACTAATAAAATATAAAATCACTCATCCACCACTGCAATAAAAGACACAATTTCAGAAGAGATTCCAAAAAGAGAAAAAACAAGGAAAAAAGAAAATTCCTCTTATTTCATCGATTGAGATAACTAAAATAAAAATCGATACTCCACGTTATTGGAGAACCCTCTCGCCATCGTTGACGAACAGAAAATACGAAAAATCAGTGAAAATCGAGTTCAGAAGCTTATTCAAAGGAGGATGTTTGCAGCACTGAAAGGTGAACGCATCACTTCGGTAGGTCAGTGCATGTCAGACACGAACGTAATTGGTATCTATCGGAAACACGTCAAGATAAGATATCGGCTCGTAGCCTTATCTTACCTGTGTGACGAAACGTGGTAGTCTTTTTTTAACCGAAACGCCGGCGTTTAACTCTGGCCTCGTTACTTTTATCGGCAAATCTTAAAGATCGATCCAGTCTAGCGCAACGTGCCGCCGCGATCGTGTCTCCTCCTCGATATTAACAAGTACACCGTGCTATCTTCGCGATACGTCTTCAGTCACCCGGCAAGATCCGCTGGAATAATTGTGGAAAAAAAATAATCCAAATAAAATTCCTCCTCGTTTCGCGAAGCTTTGATCAACGCGAGATCGCGTTATGCGTTGAGCTCACAGTATACAAGGTACATAGATTTCCTGCTACGAATTTCCTGTATAAATTGGAAATTAAAGTGTTCAGGGTAATACCCTCTGCCAGTGGAATTTGAATCGAATTTGAATCGAGTGTGGTTTTAAATTAATCATCCATGGGGATTTATTTTATCGAAAATTCTCCCGTTACGAGTTGTCCTGTCAGTGAGAGAAATAAAGGAGAGAAGCGTAACACTTTAGGCTAATGTTTCGTTATCGAGATTAAATCTTGATCGAACTTTCCAAGTCGTTCAATTTCCAACCATTAATACACCAATTTTCTCACGTCTGTTCCTTTTATGTATGCATATGATACGGGCCAGAATAAGCAACTCGATTTTTTGAAATTTAATCATGAAAACGATAGGTTTTACTAATAGCAGGTTGATCCTTTTAACTCTTTGTAGCATGGGATTTCAAATAATAACATAGATACATGTTGCATAGAAATTTTATCGCGTTTTAACCACTTGCTTTGGAAAGACGTGTCACGCACGTTGTAATGCTTTCGTCGCAGAATCGCCAACGACGTGGTATACACGTTGTTAGGCAATTGTCACAGAAACACTGGACTGTTCTGGCACACGCGTCTGTGAGTTTATTGGTAGTTTATTGGTAAGGTTAAATGAAACAAAATTGGTATATTTTTACTAATAAAGGAATCGCGTAGTGTACAAATATAAATCCAGGAAAGAAAGATTGTCACGGTAAACCTTCCACTTGCAACAATAGATGAACCTGTACTGACATATTGAATGTTACCAACACGAGTGAATACTTTTATAACATTTGTTGAAGGTATTACCAACTACTGTATTTTAATATTACGAGTTGGGACTAAAAATGTCCTATGCATTACGGTGCATCAAAAAGGTGGGATACTTTTGATCACAGCGTGCCCCAAAGAGTTAACTTCTTGCACTTGAGAGGTAATTCTCAGTCGTCATTTATCGGTGTTAATTAATATATCGAATTTAAAATTGCCCAAAATAATTCCACGTTTTAATTTGCTTACGATTTCTTATTTACGGTTTTAAAAATCTCGTCGACTATATAACAGAAAGTCTTCGAATTACTATTTTTCTTTAACGAAAAGATCGTCGAGTGCAAAGGGTTAACTCTTCTATTTGAAATAAATTTTTATTTTCTACGGAGTCAATCGATTTGTGACAAGTGAACGGGTTCGTATAATCGTGACAAAGGTATTTGCTAATTTTTTATTTTATATTTTATATTTTTAACACGTTGACTGCCATCGGGGTCACCGGTGACCGGCACTCGACTTCGCTAGAGCGCCGTGGGGGCCACCGGTGACCGGCAACGCGACCATTAATAAAAATACATAATTAGAGTAAATATCGATACTGATAAATTTTTAAATAGTACCATTGTTACTATAATGGTTCGAAGAAATTAATGCCATACAGAACATGCGAAAATAATTTTATTTATACAAAGAAAAGGTGAACCAAAACAGTCGGCACAATATGTCGCCACTTTTTTAGTGCAATTCTTTGCTCTCATTCTTCCTAGCTGATTTGAATTATTTTCATAGCGCACTTTGCAAAATCGCCTTACATTTCGCACACTTCCAGGTTTCTTTTTAAATTCGCGACGACGTTTTTTCTGTACGTAATTGCTCGATGAAATGCAATCTTCGTCATCGGAACATTTCACTAAATACATCGCTAACTTCATCCTAAAATCGGGAATTGAAATATTTTTTCGAGTTACTTTTTAAACAATTGATAATGTCAAAAATGGTCTACAGCGCCGCGGGGGTCACCGGTGACCCCCGCCACGAAAAATACATTAAACGCGATTATACGACTCACCTTATCTGTTGTAAATAATATTTCAACATAAAATGCATCGCATAATAAAATATTCATGTTGACGCCATGGACAAACCACGTAAAATGCGCGTGGCAGTCAACGTGTTAATATAAAAATTCGTGGTGTGTGTATGTGTAATAAAAAGGATATTCTGTTGACAGATCGGCGCAGGAGCCATGTCACCGGATCGGCACAACGGATCGCGAGAAATCGACGTAGAACCGGGAGAATCGGATCAGCTGCCAGATACCTTCCGGACCAAGTGAGATCTAGAGATCGTCGGGGAATAATCGGGGATCGACACGCGTGATCGGTCCAACAGCTTGCAACCTACGGCCTCCCCGCTGGCCTGGCCAGCTACTATGCGAATTGAAGCTCTCAGTACCCTCGTCGCGGTGAGTTTGCCTATCGAAAACCTTTACACGCGACAGATATCGACTCTCCTATGATCGATAGATCCGGTTTTGCATTTGAACGTTGTAGCGATCTTTTCGCGTGATTGATTCGTTTCTAATGCGTATGGGAAAAAGAACGTGACATAGGTCGTATTTCACCGAAGAATTCGCTGTGTCTATGTAGAAAAATTACGTTAAAAGGTTCTGCTTTATTAATCTCGCGCAATTTAATTTTGGGGGGTAGCGATAATAACGAAAAGTCGTTTTAAGATAAATTATATTTGGTGTGGAGGATCTATGGGGTTGAGAAGCAGTGAAGGTATTGGAATTTATTACGTTAAATATTCAGATCAGATATAACGAGATATCATTATGATAAATTCCTTCGAATGGCAATTTATTATTCAACTATGAAACGTGACATGAAAATTCGTCAAATTACTCCTTTAACAGGTACAAAAATGATCGGAAATACTAATCTACTACAGATCTATATTATACCCTAATTTATATCTCAAGGTACTCACGACAAATTTAAAGTCAAATTACTGTAATGAATTTTTCTTTATAAGACATATATTGTTCCACCTTAATCTTTTCGTAACAAATATCAAATATCGCACAGAATAATAAATATTTATTTTCTTTCTTTCTCAGAGTAAAATTTATACTATATTTTTAAGACGAATTATATTTAAAAATTAGTGGCTAAAAATTCTTCAGATATTCAGAGACATAAGATTCCAAAATGCCAAACAATATGTAAAATATGATAAGAAATTTTTTCTCTTGAAATCAATTGTGGAACAGGACATAACATTTGCTCGAATGATACTTTTGACACATACAAAGAATTCAGATTTCTTAATATCAAAAAATTTCACAAATTTAAATTCAAATCGCTGTATATTAAATTCTCCCGTATATCGTTTTATGCTAAATCTATATTATTATTACCAATGCGTTGGGTTCAATCTTAACCCTTTGCACTCGACGATTTTCTTGTTACAGGAAAATAATAATTCGAAGACTTTCTGCCATAAGGTCGACGATATTTTTAAAACGATAAATAAGAAATCGTATGCAATTTAAGACGTAGAATTATTTTACTTTGATATTGCATACATTGTTGGGTCATTGTAAATTTAACACTAGGTTTACGGACGCTATACCTATTTCTACGTACTCCTGTCAAATTGATAGGTAAAGGAAACCACGTGACTATTCTTTTTTTAACGATTAGTTTAATTTAAAAATAATTACAATATTTACAGTTTTAATATAAATTAACTAACCAATAATTAACCCATCCTTCAAATTGACAGGTTCCGTAAATCTAGTGTTAATATATTAATTAACATCCGTGTTTAAAATTTGATTAAATGGCGACTGAGAGTGCAAAGGGTTAACATATTATTAATCGGTGACGAGTTAACTCGTCTTTCCCTGCTCAAACGTTGTTGACCACTTGCACTATCCATTTCAATTTATGAAACCCAAATCAATATAGAATATTGCGTGCGAAAGTGATTTTGAAGATTGAATTACAAAATAATAGCCGACATGTGACATGACATAGTTTCTGTGTAAAATTGCTGGTTGAACAAACTGTTAACCCTTTGCGCTCGACGACTTTTTGGCTAAAGAAGGGTACGAGTTGAAAAATTTTCTACTTATAAGGCTGATGATATTTTTTGAGCAGTAAATTAGAAATCGTATAATAATTAACACGCAGAATTATTTGACTTCGATACCTTACACACTGTTTTATTGTTTTAAATTTGATATATTAATTAATATCGAGCTTCGAAATTTTATCAAATGGCGACTGAAGGGCGCCTCTCGAGTGCAAAGGGTTAACAGTATCAAACATCCCAGAATATCTCTGATAGAATTTTGGAATTCAGTGAAGTTAAAAAGGAAGGAACACTAATTATAGAAAGGCAAAGATTTAATAATTGGTAACTCGATCGGTGTGTGCTGTGCAACGATTGCTTAGAGACTGATTCTGTAGCGTCCTCCGGTATCGAATCTCTTCGATTTCCAAGAACGCTTATCACGCGCCAAATTAATATTACGTGACTAGTTGTGATAATAAGGATCCAGAATGCGTGTGGTCAAAAGAGAGTGTTTATTTACAGAAAAGCGTAGAATAGTTATAACTTAGATGTTAACGGAGTACCGTTTCGAACACGCGTTTGTATGTGTAATTGAGATGTTTTAAGGATCGGTGTCGAAGACGAACTGACTTCTCGATTTTGCTCTATGTCCTGTCTCGTCGTGTTCGGTCCGGTGTTTTCTCTAGTTTAGTTCTGATTGGGTAAAATAGATGTTGGTGGTGGAAAGGTAAAGAGTTTTAATTGGACAGAGGGTGTGACATAAGGACCTTTGGCTAAGGAGTAGGAAACTGTCAAGGAGCCGATTTCTGATGGTCAATGACGTGATTTATAAGTGCCGTCCGTCCGTCGCTTGTTGGGTCTGTCACAAGTGGGTCCCATCTGTCGCGTCTGGTACCAGTAAAATTCCTAATTTTGCTTTACCTTTATAAGCTTAATCCGCTAGAACGGCGTTGAGGCACATCGAACCTCCGGAATTGCAGTCGCGGTATAAAATATAAAATAAACCGTTAGGTCTGTTAAAAGTGTAAGCCTTAGAATAAAATTATGTTATAAACACGCTCTCCGAGACGGAACAGGGTGTTTAACGCAGAAAGAACAAATGATTACGGCAAATCCTTTTGTCCAAATGTCTGTAGAATGATTGAGAGAGAAAGCGTGTGTATAAAATGAGATAAATCTGGCTTTAAATAGGGATACAAGGGCGCGGGGCGGACAGAAGGGGTGTAGTTGAGACGTTGAGTGTTATAATTGAGAGGAACCTGGTGTATGATGTCAATTAAATAAACTTCTTTTGCTATTAAAGAGAGTTGTTCTTTATCAGACACGCTCTCCGGGACGGAACAGATTCGTTTGAACAAAGGAATTTGGCTGGCGACCGACGCGTACATAAACATACATTAGTATGTAATAATCAAAAACATTTTAACATCGACGTTATATGTAAGATGTCTCGACTTATGTCATTAGCATTCCAACAATCTCTGAGAAATTTCCCAATTTAATTCCTCTTCATCAACCGCTCTCGCGCAACGCATGCGTGTTCGCAAAGCTTCGCGGTTTTGTTGGCAAAACAATGCCACGTTTATTGGGCCGGCAGGTGTTAAAATAACGCCCGCATAAATCTGGCTTACCGCGACAATAAGTAATCCTGGACACGTGTTCGTCGGTGTCGTATAACCCGCACACGAGCACGCACGATAACCGCGATAACTATCCGGATTTAAATCATCGTGCACGGAGAGTGGGTGTAATTACCGTACTATTCTCACGTGCTTTCGAACGACGTTACAGCCCACAGGAATTGCACGGTTGAAATTTATTCCGCGTCTTTGAATTTCAACTCTCGTTCCCGCCGCCAGGTCGGACAATTTCTTTCGATTATTCCCCAGTCCGTCCTCTTCCCTCTCAGTCTCACCGTTCATCTCGCTGTCGGACGTCTTTGAGGTTACTTTATCATCATTTTTCCCCGCGGACAGGCTGGCCAACGGCTGGATCCCTAACGACGAAAATTCCCTTCCCACGCGATCATCGCCGACGAGATATTTTCCCCGGTGCCTCTTTTACGAGCCGTTGGGAAATATTCCAACTCCCCGGATAAATAAAACCCGTTACGATCTGATAAATCAACGTCTTTGTTGCGTTCTCTCCCGTACGCGCCATTATGCCACATTATGCCCCTCGCGAACGTGTTGACAAAATTCATGGCGTTACATTGTAGATACCGGGCGATGATAAATCAGCGAAAAATCATGGTTCCATTACGAATCTCAACGCGTGTCGAATGAAGCTAAGAGTCCAACCGTGACTACAGCAGTCGAATTACCCGCAACTTATCTGCAACTTGTAGCTAAATATATCGTATATGCACGATAATAATAGTAGGCGCCTTGTATGTAAATATGCATAATATTAAACCTACCGCCGTTTAAATGACCGTTCTTAAACGTTTCGTTTAAAATTCTATGTTCAACCCGATCGCTTTGCTCGCTAATTTCCGCCATTTTTCTCCTGCCACACGTATAATCAATTTTCCTATATCTCTTCTCATTCTATTTTCTTCGAACTTTTTCCTTCCTCCTTTTTTCCCCATTTAACAGGTATTCGACTGGTCGTGGTAAATTTAGCGGTAATCGGGTTTCCAACAAATTTGCAGAATTCATAAATTGGCACATAAAAAGGTACATATATGTATAATCGATTTTTCCATATCTGTTTTTATTTCGTTTCTTCTTTTTTCGTCTATCAGTCAACCAGTCAACTGGTTGTGGTAGATTTAGCTTTAATCAAATTTTAAGAGAATTTCAAAAATTTCTGAAATTAGAAAATCGACAGATAAAAGGATATATATACCTATAACCAATTTTCCCATATCTTTTCTTATTCCATTTCTCTCTAGATTTTTCTTCTTTTTCTTCTTTCATCTATCAGTGATTCGACTGGTCGTGGTAGATTTAACTTTAGTCAAATTTCGAGAGAATTTCAAAAATTTCTGAAATTAGAAAATCGACAGGTAAAAGGATATATATACCTATAACCAATTTTCCCATATCTTCTCTTATTCCATTTCTCTCTAGATTTTTCTTCTTTTTCTTCTTTCATCTATCAGTGATTCGACTGGTCCTGGTAGATTTAGCTCCTGTCAAATTTCGAGAAAATTTCAGAAATTATAAAATTGGCAGGTAAAAGAAAAATTCAAGTATTCGAATATCCGAGGTATTCGAAAGAAAGTACTCCATTGGTAATTTTGGTGTTAACACTAAAGCAGGGTCAAATGACCCTTTTCAAAATTTACTTTATAATTGTACATTTGTTGTTATTTTATCTGTAAATTCGTATATTATCTGATTGTTTAATTTCTCGCTTTCCGTTTTTCTCTTAACTATTCTTTGCATACCTAATGTACCACGTGGGGTCATTTGACCCCTTATGGTAAGAATAGGTATGTGTAAAGTACCGGTACGTTTAGCGTTAACCATCATTGGTCGAGGCAGGTATGGTGGAGGAACGATAAGCCGGATGCCTAAGTTATTCACCCCCATAGTTCAAGATATTCTCACTGTCTCGCACCTGCGTGATATAATTCGCCATTCTTTTCGTGTTCCGCGTTCCGAGATTTTAACGAGATTACGAGAGATATACTGCTTCATACGGCTGAAAAGACACGTTAGACTGCGCGCGAGGTTCGTAAGCCGTTTTAATGACACGGTTATTCGGTCGGCGGCGTTGCGAGAATATCGGGAACGCATTGATTTTTGTGCCGAAGATCGATTACCGTCGGTGCAAATTAATAATACAGCCTTTCACCGCGGGATTTCCAAGGCGATTCGCCAGTCCCGACGCGTAGATCATAATATTAAAACGCATTACGAGCAACGCGACAATGTAAGAAATCGGCGCCGAGAAATGTCTGGCGTCGATTATGATCGAAAGTCCCTAGAACTGGAGGAACGGCTCTAAACTCTCTCACGATCATCAAGTTATCCGTCGAGACTACGATTTCTGCGTGACAATATTCTATCTCGCGTAAATCCTGCACTTCGATGTAATAAATTAACCCTTTGCACTCGAGACGCGACTTCCGGTCGCCATTTTATAAAATTCCTGGCATCGGTATGAATTGATATATTAAATTTGAAACAACGTAACGACGCGTCAGATGTCGGAGTAAAACAATTTTACTTGTTAACAATTTTTCATTTATTAATTTAAAAAAATATCATCGATTTTATAACAGAAAATTTGTTAATTGATATTTTTTTAAGGTTAAAAAAATTAGTTAATATAAAATAAAGTACAATTAAATTGTATTGAACGATCGGATGCAGAAAATCGGTGTTGAAACGTGTCTGGTGTCGATTATAATAGAAAATCCCTAGAACTGGTGCTTTTTTACGACCATTTAGTTATCCGATAAAGTTTCGACTCGTTCGACGAAACTTTTTGAGTATTTGATTTTATCCTAATATATTTTACCATATTTAACGACAAAAACAATTTGTAGCATTGAAATACATTACGAGACAATTTAAGAAACCGACATTGTGAAATGTCTGACGACGGTTTAATTCGAAAGTCCCTAGATCTGGTGGAACGATATCGAGCTCTCTTACGATTTCAATTTATATATGACAGGAGTGTTTTCGAGTTCAGAAATGTTTTACGATCCGAATGTTTCACAATATCGGAACAAATTACGACCGATACATTAGAAATCGGTGCCGAGAAATGTCTGACATCTGATCGAAAGTCCCTAGATCTGGTGAAACGATCTTATATCCCAGGCTCTCTTACGATCATCGACTATCCGTCAAGGCTTCAATCCGTGCGTGACAAAATTTTTTTTTACCACGAATCGTGCATTCGATTCCATTATATTTTGTCATTTCTAAATATATTTTCTTACGTTTCACGATCTGAATATTTTACAACCTTCGAACGCGTTACGAGCAGCGAGGCACTCCAGGAAATCGGCATCGATTCCGATCGGAAGTTCCTAGAACTGGAGGAACGATCTCTGTTTTACGATTATCCATTTAGCAACTCGCGTGCGAGAAAAATTTCCTGCCATAAATCGCTCGTTTAATTTTAATATAATTTATTTTACTTTAATATATTTTATCGTATTTAACGATCGGGATATTTTATATCGGTCCAGGGAACATACTTGCGACAATAAAATTCGGAATTTAAGATTCCAGTGCTGAATATTTTTTGAATTCATTAGCTACGGTCATTTTAATCGCGCAGCATGTTTGAACTGCATCTAAACACACACAGAAAATTCTCTCCGCGTGCGTGATAAATGATAAATAACATGATCGCGGAGCTGTTAGTATTTTTCTCACAGAAATACGAAAAATTATATATTTTTCGTAATTTCGGAACAATATCGAATCGCATTTAAATCGTCCAAAAATTATACAGCCGAGAGTGAATATATTATACTCGAACATAAATCTTTGCTCATTAGACTTTGAAATTGCATCTGCGTTTCATCGTCCGTCTGGAGATTTCGCGAGGCCCGTGATCCCCGGTTTTGAATAAACTTAATTTACTACTTGCCGCTGCGAAATTGTCTTTGTATTCTTGTTACGCCGTGGTAATTGTGCCGAAGTTATGCGGAAGTTAGTCATGTTTAGGAACGCGTGTGTTTTCGCCTCGCTATGTGGATGCATTATGCACGTGGGAGGTGATTTAAATGGCTTACTTAATTGGCTTTTTATTCTACGTCCATGTACTTCCTTCCCTTTCCCTTTCTTCTCTCTCCTTCCTTTGTGATAACACTGAAAGCATCAAATTGTAACTTTTTTCGCACAATTATTAAAAATATGCAATTTCTGACAAAATTCAAAATGGCATTGTCAAATGAGTTAAAATATTGGGAACCTTTTATTTTTGAAGTTGCAAAAATTACATAGTCGCTTTTGGCAAAATGAATATTAATTTTTATTCAAATAAGATTGAAATATTACGTATGCCTCTTGATTTTCATTATAACACGTTACATTTAGTTTTACCTTAGGAATGTTTTCAGGATAATTAAAGTTGGAGCTGAATTAGAGTAGTGACGTAGGATTGAGAAATACCACTTAACTTGACCAACTCGATTATTTTCAAGATCGTGATATTTTTCTAATTTATACCTTTTTTTTGTTTTTTGTATTACCCTAAAGTCTTTCTCAACCGCTATTTAATAGACATAGTGAGTAACCTGAAATAAACGCACCTTTTTAATTTCATAAAATAATACGTAAATATGGAAAATAGAATATATAAATATTCCTATATCTTTTCGTTATTTTTCTTTATATTATTACCCTAAAGTCTTTCTCAACCACTAGTTAGTACACATAGTCAGTAACCTGAAATAAACGCACCTTTCTAATTTAATAAAATAATCCGTAAATATGGAAAATAGAATATATAAATATTCCTACATCTTTTCATTATTTTTCTTTATATTATTTGAATTTATTATTATCCATAAACATTTGCATTTAGCTGCTCATTACACTGAGCCCAGTAACTCCAGCAATAATATTAGACATCGAACCATCTCCCTTTAACAGAGCCCGTTATTTCATCCGAAGTAATTAACCAATTTTTAAGCATAAAATTTAAAGAGTCTCGTCTGGCTAGCTCCTAATCCTACTATTGCTGAATACAACTAACCAAACATCACGAAAGCCACGGGCCGTGGAGCCACGCCGGGAGAATCCATAAGAAGCAAAATAATCATTAAAACTAACAATCCCTAATCCAAGACCACCGAACCAGGTCTATGTCATCGTAATCATACCCCCGAAGTTAGCATCGCCATCAGCGATCGAGAACCAGCCGAATCCCATTACCCGGCGTAATCGCCCTATCTACCGGCTAATTGGGTTTAAAGCTTCCTCCTTCTCACCTGGAGTAATCTGTACCGCTAGCCGGGGCGTCGTCCAGTTCCTCGGCTCAATTTCAAACCGGAAGCTGCGCCGCGATCCCGATCATTGCACGGGTTCTGCGATCGCTATCCCTATTAACGGCCGATATCGAATACCAGTTTTATCTGCGCGACATTACGTGCTGACGTACGAATATCCCCGGCCGATTAATGTCGCCGTCGCGATGCTGTCCCGTGATATTGATAAATGATAATCGTCGCCGTGTCCCGGCCCCGTAACGCGAATAATTTAATAATGGCAGATTAGCAGGGGCGCGCGGCAGAGCGGGGTACCGGCGCGCGAACGACCCAAGGAAAATCGTTGCGGGACATTAGTATGCTAATCGGTCTGCCGGCGCCAATGGCCCCAATAAATAATTCTCTTAACGCGCCGTCAGACGACAGCCTGTCCGCTCGCTGTATCCGTTACCGTTATGCCCTCCCGTTCGTACTGCAACCCGTTCATCCCTCTGCGCGCGCAGCAGCGTCGGCGGCCATGTTGGAAAAAGGTCCACGCTCGCCCGCTTCTTCCCGTGATAAATCGCGTGAAACGCTATATTTCACTCGACGTGTATCGTTCGGCTCCAACGTCGTGTATCATTATCGCGGTTCGGGATTATTCTGCTCGCCATCGAGGTTAACACTCCTGCTCGAGCTGCCAACTGCACGGTGCATCTGCGGTCTTGCTGTTTTATGCGATAAGAGAGGAGGTTAGAGTAAGCTCGTTGTATACGAGGTAGCCTGCTTCCTTTTCTCCGTTTAGCTCCAGTTTCGCTGTTCCTCTTTGCGGATTAGGCGAGTCCTGTTTGAGGTTATTGGCGGTTACTGCGAGCTTTACGCGGGATTTAGAAGTATTTATGGCTCTCGACGTGTTTATTTATTATATTATAGCTCGGGTTATTTATTCCCATCGAGTGCTTTATCGCCGGTTATTAATATCGAGTTAATTAATTTTTATTCTTATTTATTCGTAGTTGCGTTGAAGTATACGAGGCTCTTGGACTCGGCTCTGCAGGGAAAACAGGCGAATTAGAAATACCGTGCACGGTAGCCATTTTGCTATTTTTATCAGTTACGTAACGCAGTGCGGATTATCGTCAGAGGTTATCGAAAGGTTAATCGTTCTTATGGCATAAGGAATAAAAGGTATCGAGATACGTACGAGTAACTATAGTTTAGTGCAATAATTTAACGCTAAAACTACCCACCTGTAATACGAATCTAAATACGTCGATTAAAAAGTATCGGGTTATCGATGTTTCTATTGTGGTATAAAATAGCGATCATTTTGCTCGAAACGAAGGCTTTATCTCGATCTGTAATAAATAATTACGGCAATGCTTATTAGCCAATCTAATAATATAATACTAACAAATACTTGCTAATGTAATCGCAATTCCATCTGAATAAAAATTACCATCAATTCCGCGTCGCATACGGTCGCGTCTATTCAATGCAATCGCAAGGATAAAATATCCGGGATCAGTCACTTTGACTCCCCCGATAATTCCGATATTAAATAGATAATCGTATCGAAATACGACACTTCTAGCATAATAAATACGACTCGTGTTCGCCACTTTTGCATCGCGATATCTATCACGAACGCGATTCGCTGTCACAAGACAATGCACCAGCCTGGCTAATAAACAAGTATCAACGGATATCGAGCGAGGGGGAAAAATCGATGAACCGTGACATCCAGGGATCACGAGTCCGCGGACTGTGCAAATGGCGTCCAGTTACTCCTACGAAACCTCCTCTCGAGTTTCTCGTCGACGCTAGGAGAACGTAGCCAGGTGAACCACTCGGTGTTTCCATTTGCCACGCACCGGTACCGGCTCTCATCCGAATGCAACCGATCTGTACACTGGTTTGAAAATTCGCCGACAGATAAAGCGAGCGTTTGAAATAAGTTCATCGATCACCCGGCGACTTTGTATCGCGGAACGACAGATAAAACTCGCGGTATGCGTCAATATCGATAGATCGTTCTGGAATTAAGTCGCGATTAAATGCATCGTGTAATTTCTCCGTTTCGCCGGCGTATAATTTGCCCTGTAATGACAGTGATCGGCTAATTAATCGATTGGCCGCGAATAAATTCACGGCTAAATGATCGCGTGTCTCTGGATAATGATACTTGGAATATCGCAGTGGCTAAGTGGAGAACGCGTGGCGCGCGCGCTATCAGGCGAAGAATACCTGCGATCGATC
This sequence comes from Eufriesea mexicana, assembly GCF_001483705.2. NCBI lineage: Eukaryota > Metazoa > Arthropoda > Insecta > Hymenoptera > Apidae > Eufriesea > Eufriesea mexicana. The sequence continues at coordinate 28,778 of NW_016913149.1, read as the reverse complement.
CAGAACACCTGGCAGGGGAAGAGACGGAAAAAAGGGAAGGAATAGCTTGGGCAGATCAGCTTTCAGGGTTTCGAAGCGTGCGCGCGATTGAAATACCACTCGATCCTATTGGGAATCGTGCGTCGACGCTGAGGATCGATTTCAAAGCAACCGACCTGCCTCCTCGAGCTGAATCATCCACCCACGCGGGCTTCTTGCCGTTCGTGATCGCCATCGTCCAATTCATCCTACGGTCATTGTCAATTCGTGGGAAGGTACCAGACCGGATGCGAGGTTTCCGGATTACTGGAATTTATTTTTACGAACTTTATTATCGGCCCTGGCTCGTGGTTATGAAACTAGGGTGCTTTCCTTTGCCAGGGAGTTCATTCCGAGATTATTCTTGTGTTTGGATAATTATATACAGAGGCGAGGAATATTGTTGAACTTTTATTTCACGATCTTTGAAATGTTGCAGATTTTGTTCTCTTTTATGGAGAATTGTAGGAAGATATTGCGAGGTTGATGTTCGGTTTATAAATAAACTGAGATGTTATCTGATAGACGAGTTTTTCTATTATGGACGGAATACATTGTGGTAATCGTGTCTATGATTTCAAATAATTTTGGAATAATATGTTACCAATCGTAGTTGGATATATTTATAAAAGAGGATTGATCCACCATTGCTTTGCCTTTGCTTTCTGGTTGCCTTTCAGTCGCCATTTGATAAAATTTCGAAGCTCGATATTAATATATCAAATTTAAAATAATATAACAGTGTACGAGGTATCGAAATTAAATAATTCTACGTGTTAGTTATTATACGATTTCTTATTTGCTGCTCAAAAAATATCATCAGCTTTATAGCAGAAAATTTTTCAACTTGTACCTTTCTTTAGCCAAAAAATCTTCGAGTGCAAAGAGTTAATATCGTGGATGGATTATGCCTCTGTGTAATATTGTTTCTGTGTCGAGAAATAATTAAAAGAAATATATAGGGAGATATATTTTCATTTACATTTTTCACTTTTGTAAATTTAAAATAATCGTGGGTACAATTAAATTCGATATTTTCGAAATTTCAGAGTTTCATTTCGTTTAAAATATTTCTAGTCGACCAAGTTCATAAATGAAAGTTATGAATGGTTATGAACGATGGAAAGAATCAAAAGGGAAAAAGAGTAGCTGATATATTTTCATTTACATTTTTCACTTTTGTAAATTGAAAATAATCGTGGGTACAATTAAATTCGATATTTTCGAAATTTCAGAGTTTCATTTCGTTTAAAATATTTCTAGTCGACCAAGCTCGTAAATGAAAGTTATGAATGGTCCAAGGGCCATTTTTACGATACGTAGTAGAAATTCTTTTTTTACGTAAGCACCGGTTTCCACACCTGGTTCAGAAGCGAACGAAATTCAGCTTCAAGGCTCTTAGTTACCTGTCTCCGAGTTTCAGATATTTCCATAGAAATTCCACTCTTCCTAAATTCTTAATTACCCACGGATGAAAAAATTCGATCAATATCCATCAACTTCTCGCATTCACCTTTAATATTTTCTCGGAACTTTCTATCTCCATACTTTCGATTCTCCCTGCTTTATATTCAACGAATTACAGAACCACGGAATAACACAGTAGATACTCAAACATTTTTTTCCATTTTCCCATTTGGAAATAAAACAATACCAAAGAACGTAGATCATTGACAAGTGGAGTACTCTCGATTTCTGGATCCAATTCACTTTCGATCCTTCCATCTTTATTTCCAACAAATCAAATAATAAAGCAGTAAATATTCATATTCCTCCATTTTTCCACTCGGAATTAAATAAATTCCAAAGAACGTAAATCATTGATAAGTACCTTTGATCCTTGGATTCAATTCATTTTCGATCCTCCCATCTTTATTTTCAACAAATCACATAATAAAGCAGCAAATATTCATATTCCTCCATTTTTCCACTCGGAATTAGTTAAATTCCAAAGAACGTAAATCATTGTAAAGTACCTTCGATCCTTGGATTCAATTCATTTTCGATCTTTCCATCTTTATTTTCAATAAATCAAATAATAAAGCAGCAAATATTCATATTCCTCCATCTTTCTATTTGGAATTAAATAAATTCCAAAGAATATAAATCGTAGATTGATCTAATATCCTCGATTTCTAGATCCAATTCACTTTCGATCCTTCCATCTTTATTTTCAACAAATCACATAATAAATGAGCACATATCCATATTTCTCCATCTTTCCATTCGGAATTAAATAAATTCCAAAGATTGTAAATCATTGACAAGTACCTTCGATCCTTGGATCGAATTCACTTTTGATCTTTCCATCTTTATTTTCAATAAATCACATACTAAAAGAGCAAATATTCATATTCCTCCATCTTTCTATTTGGAATTAAATAAATTCCAAAGAATATAAATCGTAGATTGATCTAATACCCCCGATCTCTAGATCCAATTCACTTTCAATTCTTCCATCTTTATTTTCAACAAATCACATAATAAATGAGCACATATTCATATTTCTTCATCTTTCCACTCGAAATTAAATAAATTCCAAAGAATGTAAATTGTAAACTGATCTAATTACCCTCGATCCCTGAAAACCTCTTCACTTTCGATTTTTCCATCTCTCTCCATCAAACCAAATCTTAGCAGATCCTCAGACATCTTCCACTCGGAAATAAAGTAATACCAAGGAACATAAATCGTCGACTGATCTAATACCCTCGATCCCTGGAATCCAATTCACTCTCTCTCTCTATCCTTCTATCTTTACATTCAACGAGACCCCTGGGAAAGGGGGCAGATTTCCAGGCATTTGCGTGGGTTCTTCACGCGTGGCGCAAGAATGGTTAATTGGTCGCGTCGAGGGTACAAGTGTCCTGCGGTCTCATGTGGTCCTCGCTCATTGCCGCGTTGTAAACGTGTGCAGGATACGTGTCGCAGGATTTACGCGTGTACGATTCTGGTACGAAACGGTGAGGCGACTAACCAAATATTTATACATGTCAATCACTAGAGACGACGAAGCGTTCGCTGTCTAAACAGGCCGCAGGGCCTCGTGCAACGCGCAAGCCATCCAGTAGCGTTCACCACAGAGGACCTTTCGTTGCTCTATCTCTAACAAGCCTCTCGATAGTTACCGTTTGTCATGCGCTCCAACCCGTGTTTGCTTCCCCATGGGAGAAAATCATAGGCCACGATCGGTAAGACCTACCAGCTCTCCTCTTGGTCAATGTTCAACCTGAATTATAGTGCATCTAGGGATACTAACTAGTTGCTCGTGCGCAACGTGGGAATATTCTTTCGGACAGCAGTGGAATACGGCTGGAGTCCAATTTTTAAATCCTACGAACTCGAATTTTGAATTTTATTAATTTCACTAATATCTCTAGCCATAACTGTACTATACATTGATTATTCTAGAATTGCTGTGGCATTTAAATCATCAGTGAATAAATTAATACAACGGCTACAATGATGGTTGCTGTACTCGGTACTGTGTTGTCAATTGTTTATACCTCGAGAGACCACGTATCTGTCTTTTGTCACTCTAGAATTGCTATAGAGTTTAAATCATCAGTGACCAGATTAATCAATCGGCTGCAGTGGTCTGTTGATGACTATACTCAGTACTGTATTGATATATGTCAATGTCGTCAGCAACAATTGCTCTATCCATTGATCATTCTACAATTGCTGGAGTACTTAGATGATCAGCTATCAGATTATTTCAATCCGTATAATATTGGGTAGATAGCTACCTTCGGTACTGTATTGTCATTTGTCATATAACTACCGATATATGACCTGTGCATTGATCATTCTAGAATTGCTGTAGAATTTAAGTCATCGAAAGCTCAAAATTCTTGGGAATATTCGGAAATTATTGTTGTCTGCTGGACTAATTTTGTTTTACGAGAATATTTATTTTCTATTATTATTACTATTATAAATTATTCTATTACTATAATGTATTTGTTGTTGTTGCTTCTTCTCCCTTCCCGGGGTTTTCCAGCAGCTGGACGGGACATTGTCAGGTCCAGCTTGGCTTTTAACTTATATTGTTGAGGAAATTTCTGGTGATGTTGCATGTACGTAGTATCGTTGCTTTCTGTATTTCATGGTGGATGTGTGTTGGTATCTTTAATTGTGTCAGGTGTTTTTTAAATGTGTATGGTGTTATTCCTGTTGCTGATATTATTATTGGTATTGTATATACTTCCTGTTGTTTCCATATTCTTTTAATTTCTTGGACTAGTGGTGTGTATTTTTCTATTTTCTCTTTGTATTTTTGTTCTATATTTGTATCATTGGGTATTGCACTGTCGATTAAGTTTATTATAATGTATTATTATTATTATTATTATTATTCTACTAATAGATGATGCTATAGCGAGTAATGAAAAAAATAAAATTTCAAGAGGCTGTGCTCGTCGTTTGCTTATTTCATATATTTGGTATTGATAAAGGTCGGATTCTTCGCTTTAAAGAAGATTCGAATTTGTATATTTACATTACGTTTTATATTTAGGAACATTCCCATGTTTAAAAATAAGAATTTCTATCTTTAGAGACGAGAATGAAATTCTCGAAACTCGAAATTCTCGAGTTTCCCAATTTCCTAACCTTTTCAGGAGTATCTAATACCTACGTTTATTACCTCAATTTTTATAATTTCTTTAATCAATCTCCAAACTATTTCTGCTCATTTTCATTGCATCGAGCTATTCCTGTAGCGTTTGGAAATAACGCGGTGTATTTTTGGCATAACGTAACCGCGAAAATAACCCGCAGCAGTTCTAAAATAATAATTATTACCTCTGAAACAGTAATTCCCATGCATGACTTTAGCTCTGACGCAAAATTAGCAGCGATAGTTCACCCGACGAATGTTATTCTTCTGCTTCGAGCGAATTCAAATTTGGATGAGGCACGTCTCGCACCTGTACGAGATACCTTGCCCGGGACAATGCGGATGAAAGTGGCCCGGAGAATGGCGAAAGCCCGCCGTTGAAATCTTCGATACACCGCAATAAGCCACGAGTGCTTTTCCTCTTGGCCGATGCATAAAGAGTATGCTAATAATACGAGCGTTGCATCGACGTTCAGCAAACACGAGCTTCGTCGAAGCAGCTCTGCCACGAGTTCATCCCGTAATCCTCTGTTGACGATTACGTTGTCGAAACTCGTCGAGACGTTATACCTCGTTTATTACTGTCCATCAGGTTTCATTCGTCGCAATGGCGTCCTCGCGAGTCCTCGACCCAGGCCGAACCCATGCATGACGAGGCAGATTTGCGAAATCTCGTGACATAAAGTTACGTTCTGAAAGAATTCGGGGAAGATTACTTCATAAATTACTTTAGATTAATGTCGCGATTAATGCTAAATGCCGACAAAGACGCCGCGGTGTTAAATCACACGACTCCAAACATTGTCACGAGGTGTAACAAGTCTGAAAACTCGTTCATTCGTCATCCAGCTTCTGGCAAGTAAACCCAAAGACTCGAGCATGAGTCATCCAGTATAAATGTGTTAATAAAGATTTTGAAGTTTGGGTCGTGACAGGATTACATCAGAATATAGTATAACTTCGTCAATTATTTGCAATTATAACTGGATTAGTGTTCAATGGGTAAATTATATAGCGTCAAAAATATTTTCACTCTTGGTTAAATTAATTATTTGATAAAATGACGAAAAGAATAAAAAGAAAGTGGTCGTGTTAGGTGATTCAGCTTTATAATGATCCACCCATAGTAATAAAATTATATATAGTAAGAAGGAATATTATATTTAATATTCATAAGTATTAGATATTCAAATAAAACCTAACGGTGGAAGATACTGCCACAAAGAAAGCACGTGTAGTTATTCTGATTGGGAGACATTATCCCAGTAAAACATAACCTATTCACCGTATTTAACAACACTAAGGAATATTATATTTAATATATTAGCAATTAATAATTTTATTTTGTTGGATAATAGGTTAGGTTTCACTGGGATAATCTCTCAGAATAACTATCCGTGCTTTCTTTACGGTTATTTAGAAGAAAGTGATTTCCACCGTTAGGTTCTATTAGAATTGCCGAAAACACCAGATGTCGCTAGAAGCGTCGAGCAACATGGCGCGGGAGATTTGAACTCTCCAACAATTTTACTTCGTATAACTCGCAAACACGTAAATATCCGATTTCGAGTTACAAGCAGACGCTTGTTGGCTTCATTGTCCCGAGTATCGTGTCGAAAGTGACTCGGTACCGCTTGGTAGCAGGGTTAAAGCAAACACGTGTTAAAAGTACGTTGGCCAATTAACGCGTTCAGCCTGAAGATTTATCGACGATCCGATATTCTATCCTACACTCGCGAATTTACGATTCCACGCTTCGTACACGAATTCACGGCTCTTATTACGCTAATTGGTCCCGCCGCGTGTACGCTTTTACTACCGTTAATTTGCACCTTCGTTTTTATTTGCCGCGCAATAACGAGCCGCCGATTTTCCGTAAATATATGCACGCTCCGAGAGAAAGTGCGGCGAATTACTCGCATAATCGACCACTTCTTTCGAATCGTGAAACACAGGTGAGACAGGTGAAGCTCGTGGACCCCGAGCCTAGTCGGGACGGTTCATCGGAATGCTTTCGATGAGTCAAAGGTTAATGAGAAGTTCTGCCACTGACATTTCCCGCTGCCGAGATTTAACGCTGCTCAAATCATCGAGATTACATGCTTATGCCGGGTAAGCTTCAGGAAGAACCGGGGTGGTCTATCTTCTAGCTCCCAGTTCTTTTCCAAGTTACGTCATCCGACAGGTGTTTTGTCATAATAAGCTCTTACGTAATGTTGGTTTTGTTGGAACGATCATGGCGACCTGTTACGCGATACATAACGCGATAGTTGGCTGACGAAAAAATGGCGAATTCGCGTTACACGTAATGGTGGATCAGCGAGTGAAGTGGAATTAGGGTTGGGGAAAAATGAATTTGGAAAATGATGAACTGATTTGTGTAGAATCTGTATACATATATTGTCAACTGTATATGTATTCTACTCACACGAAGTATACCTTACGAGTAACGTAATCGTGTAAATTTGAACATATATTTACCTATTTTTCGAATTTAAAGGGAACTATGGATGTTGCGATTAGTACAATAGGGGGTTCAGAGTATGAATGATTATATATTTTTCCTGTCAGCGATTGGAAGAAATATTTCCCCTTTCCATGATAAAATTTCCATTATTCTTAGAATATTATGATGAATTATCGAACAATAGGGGAAAGAAAGGAAAAATGGTGGAAATTATTACTCTTCTATTCCAAGTTCTCTACTTATATACGATCTTCAAATATTCGAAAATTGATTAGAATGAAACAAATATAAATTTAAAAAATTAGTATCGTCGAATACTGGTGACCACCATGGACCCACTGAGGAGACAAGCGCCGGTCGTGGATGACCACCATGACAGTCAACGTTTTAATTAAAAAAATCGCTTCGTCATTGGATCACACAGTTCCCACGATTTTCCCGTGTCGACCCGACACTTGTCGATTAACATCCATTAACGAAAAGAAAGGAAAAGAAGAGAAACGCTCCAATAGTTGAGATAAAGAGTTGCATTAGCCAGCAAAGAGCGTTCAATCGAAATACCTTCGACGCGACAAAAAGTAGGCAGAAGACAAAGGGAACAGGCTTTCATTAGAAATAAATCACTCCGGCTGAAAGATAAAGGAGGAAATTATTTTAACAATAGGTTGCATCGTCGGCGCCTCGTATCCTGGTAGCGACGCCAATTAGGCGTGCCGCTTGATTTTCTCACGTTCCACGCGTCGTTCCTCCGACGACAAAAAAAAAGAGAAAAAAAATAAAAAAGTCGCGAAGCAGGAACGACGATTGCGTAAAATTTTTATGCACGTCTGGAGAGAGCGTGGACGTCGATATATCGAAATGAACGCCAGTCTATTACGATACGACAGGCTTGTTACGATAGTCTAGACGCGTGCACTCGCGCGTCTCGCGTTATTTGCCATATAACGGCGCGGTTTCAGCCTCGCGAAAACCAGCGTCTCCTGGAGACCTATAAATTATTGCCGTGTACGTCTGTCCAATCGCGAGCTAGCTGGCTTCACTGTTAAAAAGAATCACGACCAATGGTGGCAGAGAATGTCCACGCTCGTAACTACCGCCTCCGGATCAGGACTGAGCGCAGTAAAATCGGAAATATTAGCGTTGGAACGTTACGTTGCCGGCTGATCGACGATCGTATCACATTGTATGATAATCGCGGCCGATATCCAGCCGATCCATCATTCGGAATTCCATTCTCTGACCTGGAAATTCGTCGTCCTGTTATGCGTTACGCGCGAAAGGATGCCAAGGATATGCCGAAGAGCAAAAATTGTAGGCGGCCATTTCGATGCTCGATGCAGGCGATAGTCGAGCGTGTTTCGACCAATAGAGACAGTCGGATAGGAAATCGCACGGGTTTCCAGAGATCGTGAAAAGTCTGCCGGTCGATCCTGTTTCCAGTCCCAGAGGCTCGCTCTCGCGACGAGAGCAGGCTCGGCTAGGGATTTAAGAGGTATTCAGAGGCTATTAGACTCCGAATCGGGTTGCCGAGCGTGATAAACGCATCGTTGCTTTTCATTACCGTAGTTTAGCTGAAATTCTCTCGCAGCTTCGTTAAAGCCCGGTTAAAAGGCTTTCGGCTTTTATGGCGCCTGGTTAACGTTGCAAGAGCCGCTTCAGGTCTACACGAGCGCACCCTCTGCGGGCTTGCCCCTATAGCGAGGGTTGTATTTAAAAATATTTGTTTTCGGCGGTTCTAGAGGAACTTTCAGTTCGTGGTGGTTGTCTCGAGTGATACAGGATTTAGTATCGAGATGAGACGCTTGTACTTGAAATTAATCTTCTTCTTCAGGTACCTACTGGTAACTTTGAACACTCGTATCTGTCGTATTTTCTGTCAACGATTTAGTTGATTAACCCTACGATAATAAGAAACATTTCTTATATTTGCTATTATCTTCAACAATTTCGAAAAATATTCCTAGTGACCATTTATTTATCGATAGAGAAGGAAATATAAATGAGTGACTATTATTTAACACGTTCCGTGCCACGTGTACCATTTGTGGTACACGTTAAACTTGATCTGCAGGCCACGTGTACCATAAATGGTACACGCAGACATATTTATTTAATGCGCTGAAAACATGTTTTATGACAAATTTAATTCTGAAAATAATATATTTCCACTAAAAAATGAGGCATTATACAAAATGCAGTATAGAACAGAGCACGTAAATTTGTTTAATTGTTACATATACGATAATTATTAATTACACGTAATGGTTGACTTTTTTAAAGCAAGGGATGCATAAAAATGGCGTATTTGGGCAATCGCTGCAAAACGTCACTACTCTTCTAGTTCTTTTTACTAATCGAAAATTTTCGAACTGACTGGCTTTTACAGTCGAACTGATCGCAGTGCCACGTGTACCATAAATGGTGCACGGTGTGATACCTACTCTGAACAAGCTAATTACTCATGGATCGACGATGTGATGACATATTGTGCAATAATATATCAATTTTTAGCCAAAACAACAAATGGCCTGGAGATCGTGTCGGTCAAAAACGGCTTGTCACAGAACGTGTTGACTATACCTGTGACCATCGTTAAACTGAACCTATCATAGCCTAAACGATCATCTCCGAACTTCTAAATAAAGGTTAAAAGCTCACATTGTCTTGATCTCTTACTCGATGTTTCTTCGAGTTCTCCTTCCTCCATTTCTCCATTCACCGGTCATTTGACCGGTCGTGGTATATTTAATATCGATACTCGCATCACCTACTCCGCTATCGGAGCTGGCAAAAGGTCCAGCTACGTGTCACTGACGTTTTAATAACTCGGAGGTACAATAAAATAGTAAAACAAATCGCATTTCGTAATGCCTAATGAGTAGAACGACCCTTAGCCACCCTCGCAGTCACCCTTTACGACTCTGATCCCTTATATCTAATTCAACGAACCGATCTCATCAACTGGTCCGTGCTACTCCGAACTAATGGACCTAGTCGCGTGGCATTCTATCTTTCTATCACTGGGAATGACCTCGGACGAGTTTCTCGAGTGGCATAAGTTCCTCGTGGAGACCTCGCGACACTTCTGTCGACACACCCTCTTCTCGTACCCCAAACGGTCGACCCGGGCGCATAAATTCTCACAGCAAGAGATAATCCGGTGTCAGTGCACATAGCACGCAGTCGATCGTGATTTTCGACCGGCAAGCCAAAGCACAAAGAGACAGATCCCACGCGGGTGCACGCGCGTGAACGTAGCATAAAGAAACACGTCCATAGGTCCCGTCTTTCCGATACCAGAGTCTCTTTCAATGTTATCGCTCTACTCGCCAGGGTTCATATATCGAGATGCGTATCGAGGTAAGCCCGGTATACACGGAGACATTGGTGTCCAGTTAGTTCAAGCTACGACTCGCGAATTCTCTCTATGATTGAACATGCTTCCCCATGGCTGTCGCGTTATCGTCGAGAAGAAGAAATATAGATTGCCAACTGCTAGAATATTTTTATCGAAATCACACTGACCATACCACAGTCTGAATAACTGTCTGTCTGAATAATTTTTAGATTTTTCATTAAAAATTCTATATTCGTTATTACTTTGGTTACTTGGTTTTTGGATTTTCTTTTTTTTTATTTATTATGTGTTATGAATTTTTCAATATTTTCTCTTTCGTTTTTCCGTGTATGGGTTTTTCGATTGGTCCTGGTGGGTTTAGTGTTAAAACTTGATTTATTAGACTGAGAAGATTTTGGTACTTTATTTCTTATTTTATTGTTATCGTTTATAGATATTTTGAGTTAATCTAATAAGATCAAGAAGAAAGATTGTCTTCTTGAAAAATATAAATATATTTTAATATATTTTATATTTTAAATATATTTTTACCCCTGGCAAGAATTCTTTAGATACAAAGTACAATGACATAAGTATAAAACATGGTGAAAAATAATTTAATTTTTTGTTTATTATCTAGGAGAAAATATTGGAAAAATCAGTATCATTGTATTTCTGCCAAAAAGTTTAATTTTTATGGTACATTTCTGATTTCTGATTACAAATTTCTCACGAGAATAAATAATTTATGACCATTTCAAATCGTTTATTCCAACATCGTGTGGGTACTATATCGAAGAAAAATATATATAAATAAAAGATGTTTATTTGCTGTAAAAAAATTCGCGATTTCAAATACGGGAGCCCAACCCAAACAACCCTTTGAACGCGATGGGGGGTAACGAGAAGACACGGCGAGTTTATGGCGTTAGTTCATCGAAGCCTCGGTACCCTCCCCTGGGCCCGGTATTACGGGGTTAATTTGAAAGTTCGCGTCGAATAAATTCCACCGCCGAAAATCTCGCGGCACATACATAGAAACTACCAGTTACATTCGACCTCCCGTTCCGTGACTTATGGTAGATCGACTCTTATTTTTTTCTCCTGCAAGAAACCTTATCCCTTCGGAGGCACACGATCAGGAAACGAGTTTGCAATCCGAACGCCATACTTCAGCAGCCTTTTCTCGTTTCTCGTGCGGATTGCCTTAAATCTTTGTCCCCCAAAAATTTTTCTGCCCACGATACCGCGTCTTTTCGAAAAATTTAGAAATAAAAATCAGGAACACCAGACTTTTAACACTTCTATAGGAAAACAATAAAAATTACAGAAATATAGCAGCGAAATTATGGAAAAATACTGAGGGGGGACAGAAATGTAGAGACAGAATTATATCAAATTAAAATTTAACCTAAAGTGGGTGTAGGATATATTTACATATTCGATATCTAAATTTATAAATTTATAACAATACTTTATTAACTAAACTTTATAGTAGTGCTAATAAAATTGTATTAATCCTTTTTATTTAATTTATTTAAAGTCACATTTCCGCAACTACCAAATATTTATACCATAAGATTCATTATATCAATTGACAACATTTATTGTTCAAAAATAGGTTTTACAAATTTATAATAATAAGAACGAAACTTTATAGTAATACTAATAATACTAATATTTAAAGTCACAGTTTTGCGATTACCAAATATTTACGTCACACCGTACATTATATTATTTGACATTTATTGCTCAAAAATAGGTTTCCATGACACTATCAGCCATATCGACACAAAATTATACTCCCCCCCCCCCCCATCAAAAACAAACTACAGGTAACCCTCCTATAACACGGTAGATAGGTTCCTAGAAAATGCCGTGTTGTGTGAAACCGTGTTATATGAGACTCAGAGCCAGTACAAAAAGGGGGTTACGTTCCGAAAACTTACTAAAAACAAATTTTTTTTTTAATTCTACATAAACAACTTAATTTTTATTAAGAATATAAATGTATGTGCAACACGGAACAAACAAAAATATTATTTTAATTTAACGCAATTTTAATTTAATAAATTTCTTCGTCGTCACTGCTCATGTAGAAGTATAGCGTAGTACAAAGGTTTTTGCAATTTTCTTATCGTATTAGAGCGAAACCGTGTTATAGGATGCCGTGTTGTAGGAGAGTTCCCGCAATTTATGAATCGTGTTATAGTGAAACCGTGTTATAAGATGCCGTGTTGTAAGGGGGCTACCTGTACTTAGAAAAATTAATTTCTGCATCACTCGATCAGTTATTTTCATTCCTCGAACCTAACTCCACCCTAACTAACGATCATCGAAAAATTCCAAATTTTCCTCACCCTCGAGGCAATTTAACTCCAATGATCGACGAGACCTGCTTATCATGTGAACCCGAAGCAAATCGATAAAGCGATGGATAAAAATACCACGAAACCGAGCGCAATCGTCATGGAGAACGAATGGAGGTCCGAGGTTGCGAAACCGCGTGGTTGGAGTGGTCTCTTGTGGAAATATCTCACGACGATCGCGTGTACGCGCGCTGCCAACGAGCCAACCGGCTAATTTCGACTTTCGAAAATACGCTTCGCATACCTCCTGACTGGGCATTTCATTATCAGCCGGAAGACGGCTCTCCGCAACGAATTCGAGACGCTAATTAGCGTGTTTCGGGCCGTGGCTGGGATCCTAACACGCGCGCAGGGACCTTTAAATGCGTCGTCGAGTGCCGGGTACTCTACGTGGGGCGATGTATACGATTTAACGGAGTCACAGTGCCCGCGACGAACACGATGTTACGGTACAATGTGTTTTACGAGCCGGAATGAGTGGTGCTTTTCATTTTCAAACGAGTTTCTGCGTGCTTTGCGCGAATTCTTTCCCCGGATGGACGATTCGCGCGTGGGTGTCCGCTGGGGTACGCTTTGTGCTCGGTTTCACTCGTTAAACAGAGGTTTATGCGATGAAAGCGCTGGCTTTTGATCGAGTAGTTATTGCCGTGAAGATACGGACCTTCGAGTACCCATTCGACTCACGATTGTGCACGTGTCTCGCTTTCAAGGTAATTTCTGCGGTCTAGACTCAAATGGAGCTTGATTTATTGGCTAGTGATCATCGAGCATTTCAAGATTGCAATGATATCGTTTGCCTCGCTTCGAGAAACCGATGAAAGCCTTGGCTTTTGATATGAGTACCTATCGAAGATAGACACTCTGATGTTTCGGTTGTAATTTTCTATGTCTAAGTTTCTCGCGAATAGCTTTATTTATCGACTAGTATATTGAATTACGAAGAATTTCAAGGTAGAAGTGATATTAAATTCGATTTAGTTAGAGGGAGGTTTAGGTGATGACAAATTTTTGTTTAGATAGAATATCATTTTTAGGGAAATTTGGAAGTATAGTATAATTATAGTACAATAGTACAAGTCGATTCGACGTACAATTCTGAAGACTTCCGGTTGTTAAGCTTCTTAACAGTTCTATGTCTAAGTTTCTCGTGAATAACTTTATTTATTGACTAGTATATTGAATTACGAAGAATTTCAAGGTAGAAGTGATATTATATTCGGTTTGGTTAGAGGTAGGTTTAGGTGATGAAAAATTATTGTTTTCATAGAGTATCATTTTTAGGGAGACTTGGAAGTTTAGTATAATTATAGTACAATAGTACAAGTCGATTCGACGTACAATTCTGAAGACTTCCGGTTGTTAAGCTTCTTAACAGTTCTATGTCTAAGTTTCTCGTGAATAACTTTATTTATTGACTAGTATATTGAATTACGAAGAATTTCAAGGTAGAAGTGATATTATATTCGGTTTGGTTAGAGGTAGGTTTAGGTGATGAAAAATTATTGTTTTCATAGAGTATCATTTTTAGGGAGACTTGGAAGTTTAGTGTAATTATAGTACAATAGTACAAGTCGATTCGACGTACAATTCTGAAGAGTTTCGGTTGTTAAAAATAATTTTCGTGCTTGTAGAGCTTCATCTATTGACTAGTGATGGTCCATGTTACCGCAGTGATAGGAAATTATAGTATAGGGGAAAGTAAAAAGAAATTATACTGAAAACAGTAAGAAATATCGTTCATGAACAATAAGAAACACAAGCCTCCAGGGTGAGATCCAAAGTGCATTTTAAAAATATTGGAAGAAGAATTTTTTAAGTTGACAGTCTGTCAATTTTAACAGAATGATAAAACTGCGAACCCAGGGGAAAATATAGCCCATAAAATGCTTGATCTCGAGTGACTATAATTGACGTAAACACATAATTCTTAAAATTAATATTCCCATTAATCTAATTATTAAAATATAATTATTAATTTCCAAAAAGTAATTTTTAAAAATAAATATTAGTCGTAATAATCCATAACTTCCTAATTTTAATATAATAGAAGGTAAAATATTATCCAATTCGATTGACCCTTTGCAATCCCATATTTAGCTGCATTAGATATTCTATTTTAAATAATCCTTCTCACTTTTAATATATAAAACTTTATATAATACTTTTGTGTGATAGTTTAATTTAATAAACATCTATTAATATATTAAATACACAATTAATTAAAAAAGTATAAAAATACTTTGAATAATATTTCCAAATAAATTCCGAATTAAGGAATCAATTGAGACGAAACGTGGATCACGAAGGGTCAAGTCAGACTTATGGGATGAAGACACCGGCCTTCGATCGAGTAGTTATGTCTGCGAAAATAGAGACCTTAAAGTAACGATTTGACACACGATTGTGAAGATGTTTGCCTGTCGAAGGTAATTTCTATCCCAACTCCAAGCCTCCCGAGCTTCGGCTTGATTTATTGCCCACCGATCATCGAGAATTAAAATAATAAAAATGATGCCGTTCGGTTGGTGCAAATAAATTAAATCGAAAATTCGAATTTAAATTTCGAACTTCGATTCCGTTCCGAGAGAAATTTATCAGAGCTTCGTGATTGGTGTAGGATTCGAGGGTTCTTGGTAACTAATGGCCAGTGTCGCTGACGCGAGGTGTTGACTGCCACTGTCGCCGAGTATACTAGAAGAGGAATTTTCACAGACGTGTATATTTAGAGAATTCAGTGGGGGAAGGATGATTTTAGCCCTTAGTTACTATATGGGATGGTTAAGTCGCGCTTTACACGAGTTTAGACGTACGGATGGAAACAGACGACGGCGATAATAACTGGCTTTGAAGACGACTGTCATGACAGAATTAACGTTTCCCCGACAACGAATAACCTACCACCTAGTACTAACACGAAACGCGAAGTATAACAAATTCTTATCATACGCTGTATTTCATTCGCCAGGTTTTCGCGCTATAAATCCCTGAAAAAGATTCATCACCTCCATCGCAAATCTTCTATGTGTCTCTGTCTAGGAAGCTCCACTCGATACTCTAAAATAACTCCTGCCATTGCACGAACGTGATATTTCATCGTCTGTTAGATTACATAAGTGCGAATTAAATATCAGAGAATGTATCTCATCAGCCGCCATTTTATCCAAATTTAACATAATTGAACACGTTCTATTTCTCGCAATTTCTAGCTCTTTGCACTCGAGAGGTGCCTCTAGGTCACCATTTGATAAAATTTCGAAGCTCGATATTAATTAATATATCAAATTTAAAATAATGTAACAGTGCGCGAGGTATCGAAATTGAATAATTCTACGTGAAGAAAATTTTTCGACTCGTACTCCTCTTTAGCCAAAAAATCGTCGAGCACAAAGAGCTAGCTTGCAAACTTTGCATATGTTCCAATTTATGAAGCATGATTTCATTTTTCAAGACACTTTGTTTCTATTTATTTTTTGACGAATACAATATTTCAGATTATTTTATTAAAATGTGAGTTAAGTATTGAGGAAGTTAGTCTGAGTTATTCGAAGCTTTGTCTAAATTTGGCAATGTTAGCAGTGGACTATTCCAAGCTCTTTATAGCCATTTCGCCTAAATTTGGCGAGATCGACAAATCTCGTGTCACTGTCCACTTCCTCGTGGCTTCCATCTTGGAAACCTCACATACGTTCCAAGCTACGGAGCATGACTCGATATTTCGTGACCCCTGCCTGCTCTTACTTGCTCTTCCACAACTGGGGTACCGTTCGTTGTTACATAAAAATTCGAATTAAATATCGGGCAATCTGCATTTTCTTCGCAATTCTATCTATTTTCTGTGCTTGTCTCTTCTAGATTTGGCAAAATCGTTAAATCCCGTTTCACTCTGTGCTTCCTCTAGTTTCTATCTTAACCCCTTGGCTTACCATTTGACTTCCGATGGCGCGTGCCATAGTGAGCAGCATGGTCGGTCACACGTGGAGCAATCTTGACCGAGCATATCGAAGAATAACACGGAAGTGAGACAGAAAGACATGGTGAAAATTGATCATAAGTCTAACCCATGGTGTTTATGTTGAGCTCTGTCTAAGAACCACGTCTCTCGAACGTTATGTTTATGTTCGGTTCGAGTTCCTTACCACGAATCTTACTACAAAGAAATTAAAACTCATCTATGAAGGACTTAGGCACGCTTTGACTATCTAAAAATCTCGCTTACCACTAAACTTGCTATAATCAAACAACGTGAGAGCAGTAGAATCTTGGAAGAAAGTCTCTCTATTCTGAGACCAATTGTTAAGACGAATGACTAAGACGATAAAATTGAGCACGGAATTTTAAATGACAGTTTTACAAATGGTCATGTAGACCATTTAACGTTAATATCCTAAAACCTTTGCTTCTCCAGAGACCGATTGTATCATATATAATTCAAAGAATCCACGTGACGTAACGTAGAGATAACCCTAGACCCCTAGAACGTCTGAGTGTGCACTTTCTCGAGAAAATTCGCGAAAACGAGTGACTAAGATGGTAAAGTCGGGATTGGAATTCTGATTGACAGTGTTACAAATGGTCATGTAGACCATTGCATCCCCACAGACCAATTATATGATTTATAATTCAAAAAATCCACGTATCGTAAAATGGATATGACCCTAGACCCCTAGAGCGTCTGGGCATGTATTTTTCTGAGAAAATTCACGAAGGTGGGTGACAAAGTGGATAAGGTCGAGATTGGAATTCTGATTGACAGTTTTACAAATGTTCATATAGACCATTACATCCCCACAGATCAATTATTTGATTTATAATTCAAAAAATCCACGTGTCGTAAAATGGAGACAACCCTAGATCTCCAGAGCAGCATCCGAGTGTGCACTTTTCTAAGAAAAGAGGATAAAATCGTCGTATCGTCACGTCGCCCAAGAAGATAACCCTGACCCCCCTAAGCGTGCATTTTGTCGAAATTCGGCGAACTCTGTAACTCTTAACACTGGCTTCCTCGTAATTTGCAGCAGCTCGCGCAGTATCTGAAATTCCTGCTCCCACGCGCGTATGCGAAGCGTGCATCTTTAGAGGCACCGTTCCCTCGGCGACGATCATTCCCGTATCTCATTGGAGAGCCGGCAATCAGCGATAAATATCGTTAGGTCTTTGTCGTGGTCTCGGTGCATGACGCGTTTCGTATAAGGATCGATTAAAATCGCGCTGCCAGTGAGAGGTGGCCGGCCGACGATGAGGCAACAAACCGATAAGGATCCGAGAACTCGCCGTGTGTGGTCCGTTGTGCGTGAACATCCGGCCGATCGGAGAGCGTCTTGGGCCCCATCGCGACGCCGAGTACGGGAGGCGCCAGTTAGTTAACCGGTCAACCCCGAGGGACGATGGCTTAATTAAGCGACACGAGTGCCCGACTATCTTTTATTGTCCCATTTCTATAAATCTCCGGAAAGCGAGATTGTCCCTTCGCTATTCTAAACGTGGTCCGGGCACACCGCGGGACAGAGAGATCAACGTGAGCGACACTGTTGAAATTCTAATTTGCCGCTGTCCTCGTTGGACATGGAAGCAGAGGAGGGTGTGGAGGCGAGGTACCTAACGACTAGCGACATGCGTCGGGGAAGATCGATCGAGGAACGAGATAAACGCCATGGCGGCAGCCTGGTGCTTGCGCGATCAGGAGACTCTGAAGAGAAGGGTTAGGCTGCCTTGTGGAATTACGGTACGAGGTCGGCTGACGGTTATGGTACTTTGATTGTACTTTGGAGGTACACGAGTAGCGCGAGTGAGAAAAGTTCGACCTCGAGATGGGTGTGTCCTTTTATGATTGCTTGTTCGCTGAATAGAGAACCATTGGGGTAGAGGATCTTTAGCTTTAACTTTGTTGGTACAGTAAATTACTGAATTACTTTAAATGTAGATTTATATTGAATTATGGTAAAAGATTGCCTGACTATTATGGTACTTTGTACTTTGAAGAAGCCTATACAGTGTGATTGAGAAAATTTTCATCTCCAAATAGCCTGTTTTCTAAATAGAGAACCCCAAATGGACTGACTTGGAATAGGGGTGTCTAGCTTTAATTTTATCGGTACAGCAAATTATTGAATTACCTTAAATGTAGATTTATATTGAATTATTGCAAAAGATTGCCTGACTATTATGGTACTTTGTGCTTTGGAGAAGTCTATACAATCTGACTGAGAAAATTTTCATATCCAGATAGTCTATTCTCTAAATAGAGAACCCCAAATAGGCTGACTTGTGATAGGGGGTGTCTAACTTTAATTTTATCGGTATAACAAATTATTGAGTTACCTTAAATGTAGATTTATATTGAATTATTGCAAAAGATTGCCCGACTATTATGGTACTTTGTACTTTGGAGAAGCCTGTGCAGTATGACTGAGAAAATTTCCACGTTGAGGTAGCCTGTTCACTAAATAGAGTACTCCGAATGGATAAAGGGTACAATAAATTATTAAATTACCTTAGGTGTATTTATAGATTACCTGGTTCTTCGATATTTTATAGAAATTGTCGAATTTTTATTACAAAAGAGAATTTTGTTTTAATACTTCCATTTATGTTCTGTTGATATTCGAAGAATGTAACATGTGGGTCTTCTCGATAGTAAAGTAAATTGTTTCATGAGCAAGACAGACCTAGACACGGACACACTTCTAACACTAAAATATACTAAAAATAGCCTACTTTTATTCATTAATATTTATCAATTAATGGGTCAGACAAAGAGGAGAAAAATTTTCTTAAAAATCCTCCTTAAATGTTAATACCCAGCTAATTATCATACGATTCTTGCTCCATTTAAAACAATAAAATTAATCGACGTACAAATATTAAATAAATAAATAAAATAAATACGTGTACATATAAACAGTAGTAAATCAGTGAAATTCACGCGACATGACTCTCGCACCGAGCAACGAAATTAATAACCGTACTACCCCTAACTAATAACATTGCATGCTTTACGAGCTCCATTTTCGTTTCCTTTTTTCTTTCGCTCGATTTAATTAATTAATTAGCGAGATTTAACAGTACAAATTGACAAGACGAGGAAAAACTTGGGCACGACACGATGACCGCGTTCCATAGAGGCTGAGCACGTCGCAAGGGCGGGTCGAGAGCCACCTCGTGAGAAAGTACCGGTGGTACCGGATCGGTATTAACTCGCAATAAACCACTATGTTAGTCACGCATCGGACGCGAAGTGCACATGAGCACGGGTACGCATTTACGGAGGTGAAAACATTAATTCGGCTTATAATTTTTATGCAAAACAGGCCTCTCGGCGTTCGCCTCCGCTCCGTGCCAACCCCCTCGCGCCCCCTCTTCCACGCTTTCGGCTTAATTGCGGAATATATCTTGTCGCCAGGAATTAGAAGCCGGATCGCCGAAGCGCGATTCGCTCGCCGCTGTAAGCTATTTAATTCAATTTTATCGATGCTTCGAGAGAAAGATTACCGGTTGCTTCCTTCTTCGACTACTGGTTGCTCAATGATTTATGCACGCTCGTTGCTCAATGAGTAGTTCGATGAAATTGTAAAACACCGCCGCGGATGGGATCGTATTATCGCGTCAACGTCGACGGTGGTGAAATGTTTTTCACTAAAAATTCTCGATAAATTAATCACCGTTTTTTAATTTTTTATTCGAAGCTTAAATTCTGTGTTATTACTTCGCTCACTCGATCTCGCGATTTTTCTACCGATATACGTGTGATTAATTTTTGCATAGCTTCTTTTGTTATATTTTCTTTGAGTCCTGCTTTCTTTTAATTTTTCATTCTCCGGTTATTTGACCGATCCTGGTAGGTTTTGTGTCGATATAAAATGAAGGGAGAATTAATATACTAATCTTCGCCCTTGTACATGATGCAAGTTTAGGTTATCAAATGGAAATAACGAGTTTCATACTGAGTCATAATTTTCGGTATTATTTCAAATACAAAATACGAAATGGGACCATCAAGTGAGAAATATAAATAAATAAATTAGTGTAGAATAAAAATAGATAAAAATATGTAGTACTCTGTTAATTAAAAATAATTTTTAACGCGCTAAACTAATTAAAATATATTGAGCTGCGAAGAGAATAATAAATCTAATATTTAAATTCTACAAAAATTTCTGATTTACTTATTTTAACTTAAATGAGTAATTTTCTGAGTATTTTTGTGATCTATAAACTACCCTTATTTTAATTCCTTTTTCATTAGCAACACCAACGTTTGTGACGAATGAAATAATTTTCATTAAACTGATTAAAATGTATTGAGCTGCGAAGAGAATAATAAATCTAATATTTAAATTCTACAAAAATTTCTGATTTACTTATTTTAACTTAAATGAGTAATTTCCTGAATATTTTTGTGATCTGTAAACTACCCTCATTTTAATTCATTTTTCCATTATCTACACCATCGTTTGTGACGAATAAAATGATTTTGTTCACGCTATAATAATCATTCATTCAATTACCTGGTACGAGAAGTGAAAAATCCTCAACAGGGTGAATATAAAATAAGTTACAATAAAAAAAAAAATTGTGCATGATTATAGCATAATATAATTTGTAATAGTATAATGTGTTTAATATAATTTATAATAATATAATAATATAATTTGTTTGTCCCAAAATACATTTAATCGAAGCCTAAAAATTATACTCTGTTACGTGCAGTAGTACATTTTCTTCAAAAACCGAATACAAAAATTAAATATACACGAAATATCCTTGCGACCGACTGCAATTGTCGCGCAAAGTATATCGAAGGCTTTCCAAAAACTCGATGATTTCCACTTTCATCGAGCTAAACCGGCGATAAATTAGAGATTCAACTTTTTCTTCTGTCTTGCAGGTGGTTTGGCTGACCGCAGTCCTGTGCCCGCGGCTTGCTGCCGCCAACAACCTGACTTTATCCTTCTCCTCTCGTAAGGCCAGGGAACATCCTTTCAGAGGACATATCTCTCGCTGGTAAGTTTTCACTTTCATCCGCTCCCCCGTCACCCCCCTCTCTCTTCTCCGCGTGTCAACAAACGCTCCCTCGACAATGGCTACCACCTGTTCGCCGAGCAAGATCGATCACGCGATAGACGAAATACCTTGGCATCGTTCATGCTTGGCACCGCGCTCGCAAATTTATCGACAAGGCGGTTGACATTATTTTGCACGGCTGAATTTCAATTTTCAATCAGCAAACCGTGGCGCCCGTATATCTCCCGAACGCGCCTCGACGCTACGCCATCATTTATCCTGTCTGTCAAACTGTCTTAATTATTATTAATGACTCGCGAGAGAGACTCGCCGGGTGAATACGGAATTAGCGGCGAATTATCCGTTCGGGAGCGGCTTTTTCGCCACTTCTACACCGCATTCTATCGTTCTAGTATCATTTGAACACGCATGGAATGTCTTATTCTCCAATATGATCCCTCTAGTTCCATTTTTCCCTTATCCGATCCCCTCTCCTGCCTACCTAACCTAACCTCCTTAGTGATGTCGCGACATCTTCCGAGTATGACACTCATGGAATGTCATATTCTCCAATATGATCCCTCCAGTTCCATTTTTCCTCTATCCGATCCCCTCTCCTGCCTACCTAACCTAACCTCCTCAGTGACGTCGCGACATCTTCCGAGTATCCATTCAAATACCCATCGATCGAGGTTAGATCCGAACGCGTTATATCTCCGTCAGATCTAACCGCGAAAATGGCAGAAACCTCGTCTGAATCTCATCTTCGAACGTTTCAGGACGCAGACCTTGGAGGACACGACCAAGCGGATGACTTATCGAGAGATGAACATGATTCTGCGACACGAAGGAGGCGAGGACGGCCTGCCAGTCGATTGCTGCCCTACGGTAGAGGAAATGGTGGAACCGGTCGGCGGTCGAAATCGGGAAAACATGTACGTCCAGCTGTATCGGGATGACCAGAACGCCCAGAGGTTCTTCGAGTACTCCTGCAGGCCAGACGTCCTCGACAAGCCGTGCAGGTTCATCGACCGGAAGTTCACTAACCAGTCCAGATGTGTGCAGAAGTTCTCGTACACTTACGCTATCATTGAAAATTCTGGATCGACGGTACGTGGCGCAATGTCCGAGCGAGTTCTCAGTTAGACTCTTCTGCGCCTACTCCTCTAGCTACGTCCTCTCGCGCGTTTGTTAACGCGTTTGGTAGACGAAGGGATAAAATAGGAAAAATTAAAAGAGAAAGAATTGCGAAGACAGGCATTTTCTTAACGAAAAGTTTAGGAACCATTGTTTGTATCCTGATAGGTTTAGCGTTGATTGAGATTATCGATTCGACGTCAGGAATTTATATGAATTTATGTATGTTCTTAGAGGTCTATGTAATATTAGAAATGAAATTTGTTAACCCTTTGAACGCTGAGTTGTGCGACGTTAAACGTGTGCTAAGCATCAGCATGTATGCTTTTGTAACTCAGATTGAATGGTTGTGTTAGAACCCATATATGCATTCATAGCCCATGGTGAACGATTTTGTTGAATACATATGTGTTAGCGCTCAAAAGGCTAAATTGTAATTGACCGTGGTTAAAGTAGGAATTTCGATTCTTATGTGCAACGTTTGAGAGTAAAAGAATGCTTCTCTGTAACTGACAACCGAATCTCTATATTGTGAGTATAATTGAGATATATTTGAAATAAAGAAGCACTCGATTTTCGATATTTCTCATATATCTCGTACTCAAGCTAATCGTTCTTAGCTTTCCCAGTGGCTTTTTCCTGAGAAAAATTCATAGGCATTTGTCAAACGAAGCATCTTTAGTCACGATCAATTAGTTTAATTGTAATAAAAATTTGGTAGAAATATTCAGGATGTTTTACATGACACTTACAAGTATGTTTTACCGACAGGGCGGAAAGGAAGAACATGGGAGGCACCGGCACAGAGAACGCATGATCCCTACGTTTGCCGGGAACACGGTGGGTGGATCGATGTGGACGTTGGATTACATCAAGGTGCGAAGTGGGTGCAGCTGCGAGGTCATGCCGAAACCGAAGAAGAAGAAGAAGTACAAGAAGAGCAAGCCAAGGGACCACGACTTGGACTCGGAGACTTGAGATCCATGTTGCCGTAGAATCAGGACAGATCGTACTCACAAGCACGCGATACGAACGATGAAGAATATTGCCTCGAACAACGAATAGTATCCGTCGAACTTTACGATCCGATCGAACCACGAAATGTTATGTAAAACGTTAGAAAAATGTAATAATAGAAATAGCGAGGCGGGGAATATTCGATTTTCGGATCGTATAGGATTAAAATGTTACCAATGGAAGTGTTCTCATCTATAGAAAGGGTCGAAACGTTAATATTATTGTTAAAAGTACTCGTTTATACGCTAACAGTGCCTTGATGGAAGCTTGTATCGTTTGTAGTAATAGATCATCAACGATAGTAATTATTTTAGGACGATTTTATTATCGTATTTATTATATATAGATAGCGAACTGTATGGATATATAGTTTGGAAATATAAGGTATTAATATGTTAAGATTCTAGAGAGGAGGTTCCGCCAAACTGTATTCCGCTTATTTTTAATAAGATTGATATTTTAGATAAAAGTGAAATAGAATGTAGTAGTACAAGAAAGTCAGTAGTAGAATCTCCTTTGGATGGATAAATAGTGGATAGACTGATATTAAGATTTCAAGGAATTGAATATGAAACGTGTTAGGTGTCTGTGTTTTCTAAATTGTCATTAACATCAGATGAATAATTATGTATTGAAAAAGAAGCGTATTTGTTACATTGTTCTGTTAACAGTAGATGAATGTCTCGATCAGATTTGTATTTAACGTTTAGTTAACATTTTCATTTTTATCCGCGGCCAGTTATTATTATATGCTCCTATAATGTGTGTACATTTCAGAGTTATGTTTATTTGTAAGTTAGAGAAGCAAGGTAGATTTTATGATATTTATAGATTTTATTATTAATTATAGATTATAATGTTATGTTTCATAGATCTGCGTGTAATTCGTTATATATAGATAACGAGAACCAAACAGAATGCTACTTAAATTTATTTAACGTATTCAAATTCTATTTAACTAATGCTATTAGGTCTGTTTTAATGTTTAAAGCACTGACTAGAAGGATTAGGGGGTGCAACGAGCAAAATGCTGCATTAGCTAGTAACCATGACAATTACTAATAAATCTGAATATATAATAGGAAGAACAGAATAAGAATATATTGTATAATCTAAAATATGAACTATCGAATATGTAGAGTTTATTTTATACATGAGCATACAGGTGTACTTTTATATCAGACAGTAATTTTTAAACGTTTACATTAATTTAACGCATACGTTACAGATATAAAGCTGCCATTATTTTAACAGAACTTACTGATTTATCTGTCGCTTTGTACATATAGAAAAGTACATAACTATTAACATAAAAATATGTTTTTTATGCGTTACGTTAATGTAATATACAAATTATGAGAAACAATCTTTATATTTAGGATTAAAAAGCGTTTGATGATGTACTTAAATAGTTGAACTCGTATTAGTTGGATGTACACTGATAACGTAAATAATAAGCGAATTATAATACCAGTTTTACAACTTAACATATTTATGAATGTACTATAGTAAATTACACTGTACGTTTAATTAGTAAGGAACTTTTCCAATAAGTGTATTCTCTTTTTCTATCACTGTGGTTATCATATTAATATTCTAACAAGTGGTTTCAACTTGATAACACTCATGTATTATAATCATGCATTAGGCTTGCAGATTAATTTTCTGTATTGCCATGTATACATTGTACATAAATGATATTAATACAATTGTTATAAAACGTATTTGTTATTTCTCTTCCTATTTCACCAATCTTTAATTAGATAATATTTTAAACTCATTAGAAGTAATGCCAAAATATTACTGTTCAACGCAAATTTTAATCTAATATATTCATCGGGCAATTCTACTGGAGCTTACGTTCCTGAACACGAATCCGTAATCGAAATTGCTATATTGTTTTTAATTTAAAAAAAAAAAAAATGTCTAAAATGTGCAGAAAAATATCATACATAATGTGCAATAAGATATCATATAGAATACTATCAATAAATAAATACAATATACTCTCAATACAACTCGTTGATGCGGCACTGATTCTCTGATTCTTTCGATCAGCGCCATCTATTATTTGGCTCCAAATGCACCAAAAGTGATAGGAACACAGAATACGTAAGGAGGTCGTCGTAGAGCTCTGCAAGTCAGACAAGGATAGATAGTTGATAGAGAAGGACAGAACAGCTCCGGCAGTGAAGAATTATTAATTACTCAATTTCCGTAAACAATTTGTGAACTTTTATAACTTCGTTGCAAAGCTGGAACTTCAGGCTAGATTCCTATATAATTTTCGTAAAGAATTTAGTTCTAAATTGTTCGTTATTAATTTTTGCTTTATGGCGTCTATGATTTCGTAACGGCGACCATCACGACCTTCCGTGAAAATATTTATTACTAAACGAAACTAGAAGCAAAATGTGATCAAAAGTTATATGAGAAGATTCGCAAGAACATTGTCTTTCTAACGAGTGCATAAAGTTTCATAAATTAATTGCGTAGAGGATAGTAATTAATGAAAAACCAATGGCGTCTTCGATAACAATTCAAACACTGCGCAGAATAATAATTAATATTAAATTAATTAGGGACAAATCTATATCGAAA